>NC_048231.1:86018030-86086129 GCF_002007445.2 Ailuropoda melanoleuca | reverse complement strand
GCAGCAGCGGTGGCGGCGGCGCCCCCCGGCGGGAGCCGGTCCCTTTCCCGTCGGGGAGCGCGGGGCCGGGGCCCAGGGGACCCCGGGCCACGGAGAGCGGGAAGAGGATGGACTGCCCGGCCCTCCCCCCCGGATGGAAGAAGGAGGAAGTGATCCGAAAATCTGGGCTCAGTGCCGGCAAGAGCGATGTCTACTACTTCAGGTACCGCCCTGGGGGCGGGGAGGGGTCAGCGGGGTCAGGTCGGGGTCAAGGGTTAGCAGCTGACCTGGGCAGGGGATGTCATGATGAGAGCAGGGCCCGAGGGAAGTGGCAAAGACTGGCTGTCCTGGTAGTGGAAGGTCCCTGAGCCCTTGGGTGAGAGTTGACCCCAGTACAGTGACAGGGCAGGCACAGTGTCTGAATGGAGAACCCGGAGGAGGGCGTCTTAATGTTGACGGTGCTAGGGAAAATGGTTTGTGGGAAAAAAAGGGTACTCTGGCAAGGATGGTTAGTCCATAGAAGGGTTAAAAGAAGGTGTAATTCGTCGAAACTGTAAAACCCAGTCACTGTTGGCTCCTGTCCCAGCCTTTCCCAGATTCATCATCGCAGGAGTGTTTAATCATGCACATGTGGAAGAATTCGCTATCTGCAGTAATAAGGTTTCAGTTACTTTGTGAGATCCAGGAAAGTTTAGTATAAAGTAGCCACTTGGAATGCCTGAAGTTTCTTGGAACTCTCTTGGTGTTGCAGAACTTATTCGCTTTCGCAAACTGAAACACTGTAATATGTTATTAGACTCCTAGACCAAAATTTGTCCCCCAGGGGATGTTTGGCAGTGTCTGGGGACTTTTTTGGTTCTCATACCTTGGGAGGGTGTGCACCTGGTATCCAGTGGGTAGAGGCTAGGGGTGCTGTGAGATATTCTACAATACACGGGATGGTCCCCACAACAAAGAATTATCTGGCGCAAACGTCGCCAGTTTGAGAAATCTTGGTCTAAATGATTCAGGTTTTCACCCTGATGTGATCTTGCAATCCTGTGGTCATGCTGTCCATGTCATTGAATAAACCAGTAAGCTCAGGAAAGTGCCTGTGGCTATTGATATCAGTGGAATTTTCTTATCAACAAATTTACTAACTTTTAAAAATAAACCATCCTATTTATAGAAGACAATATAAATATGTTATATTCAGTGGTGTGGAGGGCCATTTTTGTGGGCTGATTGAATCGTTTTTCAGGGAATACATTTGGGTGTTGGAGCCAGTTATTGCCAGCCATTTAGTCATTGGAATAATGTTACAAAGGATTTACTTCATCAAGGAGGTTAATGCATTGCCTCTGAGGGGGGAGAGGGGAATACACACACATCCACTCTACAATGTTTATGAATTGAGAATACTTTTAAATAGACTTGAAAGATTAAAAAAACATACAAACATTTGTGTGTATGTGTTTATACACACAGGAATGTGATCACCACTGGTATAATATGTAAATACGGACATATTCCTGATGGTTGCTCAGATATATGGAAGAATAGTTTCTGTAAATTTATTTCACCTCTTCAAGAAAAAAAAATGAAAATGGTGTTGCATTAGAACTTATTTTGTTGCTTGATCTGAGACCACTTGTTTTGAAATCTTAAATGATGAAATGGCAGACTTATTTTAAACATTCAAGGTGATAATCTTATATTTCCCCATTATTAAATATTAAATTTACTTCAGTAATACTAAAAAGGTTATTGTGGAACAAATTGTTACTTCTCTCAAGTTCACTTATTTCAGTTAGTGCTATTCACAATTGTACACTTTTGCACATTCTTTCATTAACAACTTATGTTTTCTTTCTAAGCAGGTAGCATGCTACCTTCTTTCTGTGAACTATGTATTAATGTCTTGTAGCCAATTATATTTTACAAGACTATTCTGTGTCTGGGATTGAACTCCTTGAGGAATAGGTGACTAGTCTATTCTCAGTAGAGCATCTTAGACTTTGAATTTCACTCTCTATGGCCTTTCTCCTGGGATATTGTTTGTTTGGTTTTGGGATGACGTATTTGTTCAGACTAACTTTGGGTTATTGCAAAGTGTTTTTTGTTGTTTTCCTTGCAGTAGCTGGAAAAGTTATTTCAAAAAGGCACCTTACTGTAGTGCTCATTTTGATTTGTGGTCACTTAATATTTTTTTCAATGTGTTGTAAATTTTTCAATGTTAACTTTTTTAATACAAACTCAATAAATATTTTATGGCAGAAAAGCTGATACAATAAATTTAAAAGGAACTTTCCAAACAAGTTCATCTTACAATAAATGAGAAACCAGTATAGTGATACTTTCCAGAATTAGTCTTTTTATTAGACAGTGCAGCATGATTTGCTTTTTACTTGTTTATACAAAATGAAAAGACATTTTGAACAGATTTGTGCCACATGTGTTTAGTTTAGAATTGGAAGGAATGTTGTCTAATTGTTTATTGACTACCTACAAAATGTTACTTTTCAGGATTGTAACGCTCACTCTTGATTCCCTTCTGAAAGGTTACATTCAGAGGTAGTAGGACACAGGGTAGCCTGATGTGGTATTAATACAGCAGTTACCAAGCCTTTGACTTCCGTTTGCAGCAATGAATGTTGGAGGGCATCTACTCATAGTGAAGGTGAACACATTCTTTTTCAACCAAACTGTCCCAGCTTTGCATATCAGCATCCCCATATATGCCTCACCCGTTAAAAAACCAGTAGCTCACAAACACCGGCCATCTCTGTTAATAGGTGGGTTGAGAGTTAACTCTCCCATTGGTAATGTGAACACCTGCACCCATTTGTTCACACAGATTCTAATAATGCTAACTCCTGAATTAGCCTGCCCCTGGGGAGATTAATTTAAACAAATCTGTGCCTGTTAATGTAGGGTGTGGCTTACACTTATTAATTGGACTGAAATTAAGCTCATTGGGAAGGCCTCAAATTTTGGTAAAATGGTGTTTTGGCCGTTTCCCGAGACTGCCAAGTTCAAATAGGAAGGCGTGCCTCGAGTTGCCAGTTAAGCAATATAATTATGCCTTCTGTCAGGATTACTGATAGTGTTGTGGCAGTTCATATATTATCATACAAAGTGTGTTTTTAAAAAAGGTGTGGTTAGATAAAGTGCTGGATCCATTGGTAATAATTTCTGAAAAGTTTGTTGCCATCACATGAACCCATTATGTGAACAGTAATTTTCTAACTGGTCTACTTGACTCCTGTCATTTCTAGTTTTTGGTTCCCAATAATTGCTGACTGATATTTTTGAAATATTATTTTCCTCTGCATAGGACCCTATAGGAGCCAACTCATGCCATTTTTATCAAGTCTAAACTTGTTGGTTTCTAGACTTATAATTAGGGTTAAAGATCTGGGAGTCATGGTAAACTTAAGCTGCTGCCATAAAATATGTGGTTGGATATTGGAGACGTAATAGTAAACATTTTTGTTTCTTGTATCAAAATTATGATGCGTTTGGACCTGATCACTTCCCTGAAAAAAAGATACAGGGGAACCAGAGAACAATTAAAATAATCATAGGGAGCAGGTGCATGAAGAGAGACTGAAGTTATTTCACTTTGACCTGGAAAGAAGGGGACTCAGAGGCAGTGTAACTGAGGTCTGTAAAATCATGAGTGATATGATAAAAGTAGAAGTCTCTAGGGAAGGCAGCAGTGCACAGGGATGAAGAGGTTTGGAGTTGGTCTTCTAACTCTGCACTTAACCATTTGGTGCAACCTTGAGCTTGTCACACTTCCTGGTCCTGTGGTTTGTCGGTTTGCAAAGTGCATATGATTTTACCTGTACCTCATAGTGTTACAAGGATTCAATTTCAGATCACTGAAATAAATACATAGATCTCTTGAAGCTTCAGATATGTTTAAGGACTAATTAAGGAAAACAATTCATTAACTTAAGTTGTATGGGCTGAACATATAAATAGGTTTTAAAAAATGTATAGATACATCTGACTTGTTACCAAAGCCTGGTATGCTGCTTTGAGGGCGTGAATTCTGAATCATTGAGCATGTCAGAGTTCAAGCAGGCCTTTCCCTCTCAATCTCTCTCTTTTTTTTTTTTTTGTCTTTTTTCTTAAAAAAAAAAAAAAAACCAAAACCAAAAAATCCCTAAAAACAACTCTGCCGTGTAGTCTTTGTTGGAAAAAACTAGCTGAATGGAGCAGGGGAGAGATTCATTGTTACAGTTCTTAAATACTGAAGTCTCTTTGGCTTTCCTTAAATTGTCTTTTCCCCTAATATCTGCTTTCTGGCCATCCCTGTGTAGTTCAGCCTGGTGTCTTCTGTGTTACTGTCATGTTCATTTACAATAAAACCTGCGGCTCTCACACATAGCTGTCGTCTTTCCCCCAGGTACAATGCTGAATGCACAGATGCTGAATGAGTGTTTACCAATTGATGTGACTCTTAAAAATTTGTAAAACAAGTCTTTAAATGACCTCTTAGCCTTTGCTTTATATTATCTGGTGGTGTGCTGGGATGAAATTGGTTGAGATATTAAGTCCAAACATTTTCCAGTTCCTTATTTTTATCATGAATGTTGAGGATATTATAGAAGGCCAGAAAGCATTTTAGAGATATAGTGAAAATGGTAAGTAAAATGCTCATAGTGCAAAGATACAAGTGAGAACTCAACATTTGAATTTCATTGAGTCTATAATACAGGGGTTTTTGTTTGTTTTTGTGTAGGGTCTTATGTGTCTTTAATTCTGTGTGTGTTTTGTGTCACAGCTCTCATAGTTTTGGCAGCTATTAGTATTATTTTGCTAAATGCTTTCCACGTATTATCTTATTGGGCCCTTATAACCCTGTTAGCTATAGTTACAATTATCTCCATTTTACAGATGGGGACTTGGAACAGGGAAGTTAAGTAATATGTTTGTAGTTGTACTGTTGGTAAGGGCAGAGTCAGAATCCTGATGCAGGGGATTTAACCCCAGAACTTTTAACTACCCTGCTCTGCTCCCTCCCATAGAGATCCCTACTTGTAATTCTCAAATATTGCAACATTTCATGCCTAATCTACTTTATTGAGCTTGGCGGGCTACTAAAACCATGCAATTAGTTACTATTATATTTGCAGCCTTAAGTTGACAAAGGGTAAATTTTAAATCCTCTTTGGTAGTGAAGCTGTTGTACCAGAAGATGATCTTCCAGCTCTGTGTAATATTGGGGAGAAAAAAAATGGAAACATTGTGGTAAATTAACATAATTAAAGCAGTTTTATTCTGGGTAATAGAAGTGATCATTTTGTTCAGAAATGTTTCCTGCCTTCTCTCTTACTTGCTCTCACCATATATATGTAATTCAGGATTGACCCTGTTATTTCTCAGATACTCATATAGGCAACATTTTCTCTAAGGAGCAAGCTATAGATCATCTTCACTTTAAAAGCTTTCACTTAAATTAGAGGAAATCAGATTGTAACTTGAGGGTTAAATGTAGCTTATGAGATAGTTTTATGTGTTTCTTGCAAAAAGCTCATGTGCTTCTTTCAGAGTTGAGGTGCAATTGAAATGTGCCCTACAGACCAATTAAAAAAAATTTCTTTAGTTGGAGGGAGGAACAAAATGTAATGTTTATTACTAAGTGCCTATTGCATAATTGCAAGTTTGACTTGCTTTTAGTTTTTTTCTTTTTTTTTTTTTTTAAAGATTTTATTCATTAGGGAGAGAGAGAGAGAGCAGGGGGAGGGGCAGAGGGAGAAGCAGGCTCCCCGCTAAGCAGGAAGGGGGGGAAGGGGGGCTCAATCCTAGGACCCTGGTATCAGGACCTGAACTGAAGGCAGGTACTTAACTGACTGAGCCACCCAGGCGCCCTTTTCTTCTTTTTTCTTGATACTGCCTGATCGAAGCCTGGATCTGGAAGTAAAAGATACATAGGTATGGTGGAAATTGTGCTCTGGTAATTCTCTCACAGCTGTACCATCACAGTTTTTCATGTTGTGCTAGAGGAAATTTTGTTAGGGTGCAACATTGCCATCTGTCCGACATCTGATTTTTAAAATCTGACATGCAAAGTCTCACCTGCCAGAACCCCTACAATACCTGTAATAGAGGAAATACATAGCTCAAAAGGAACCGATACACATACATTCTAAAAATAATCTCTAGCAGAAATTGGTGATTTTTTTCAAATTGCTTTTAAAATTTCATCTGTGAGATATAAAGTCATAATTTTTCATTATTTTAATTAATGGAACAGAAGTTGGTGATTTGCAAAGGTGATACTTCGGTGGAGTTTTTTTGTTTTCTTTTGGTCTTTTTTTAGATTTCATAGTGGTACTAATAAAAATTCATAACTTTTTAGCCTGTGTTTGAGATCATTTTAGATGTGCATGGTGAGCTAGAAATAAATCACCAGGGGCGCCTGGGTGGCTCGGTTGTTAAGCATCTGCCTTTGGCCCAGGGCGTGATCCTAGAGTCCTGGGATCGAGTCCCACATCAGGCTTCTCCGCTGGGAGCCTGCTTCTTCCTCGCCCACTCCCCCTGCTTATGTTCCCTCTCTCACTGGCTGCCTCTATCTCTGTCAAATAAATAAATAAAATCTTAAAAAAAAAAAAAGAAAAATCACCAGCTCTTATTTTATGGACTTACTGTTTGGCTTGGAATATTAATACCCTTTGCAGCCCTTTTTATTGGTCTTTTACTGCTGTTTGCCATTTCCACTAAGAAATGACGAGGCAAATTGTAAAATGAAGTTTTGCTTAAAGTTATCAGAACTTTTTTTTTTTAAGACTTTATTTGTCAGAGACAGAGCACTCGAGCACACAAGTAGGGGGAGTGACAGGCAAAGGGAGAAGGCGACTCCCTGCTGAGCAAGGAACCCAATGGGGGACTTGCTCTCAGGACCCTGGGACCATGACCTGAGCCGAAGGCAGATGCTTAACTGACTGAGGCACCCAGACATCCTTTTAGCAGAATTTCTAAAAACTAAAACTCCCAAAGAGGAATAAAAGTATGGAATAGAATGAAATTTAAGTAATATCTGTGGATCTTATGATTTTGCTTTGTCTTATAATACAAATACAAATTCAAACTCACTTGTTTGGGAACTTGATTGCATAAGCTGTATGTGAATATAAATAATAGTAAATACACCTTAAAATTAGGTTTTAAAATTGAGCATTTCATGTTTGTCAGGAACAATTATGAGTTATTTACAAATAAGAGGAAGAGGAACATACCTTCTTTTATTAAAGATTTTTGAAATATATTTTGGTGTTCAACTGGAAGAATCCATGGGTTAAAGCAAGAATGAATGTCTTCAGTTATTTTTCACATGTATACAGTGATGTCTGCATCTCTTTAAAAGAATTTCCTGGAGGCCTCTAGCAGAAATGGGCAAGTGCTATGGCCTTTTGAGCATAATTCTGTTAACCTTTACCACATTTGCTGTAATAGTTGGCAGTCTTGTTGACCACCAGATTCTTAACCTCCTCAAGGTCAGTGGCTGAGTCTGATTCATTTTTAAATCTCTGGTATCCCACAGTCCCTGCTATGTGGAAAGCTCTGAAGAATTGCCTGCTGAATGAAGCAAGTAGTTAATACATTTTTCTATTGAATAATCCAAGAAACTTCTGGTTAGTGCTAGCTATAAATGGGCCTGCACTGTAGAGGTCATCTTGTATCTCCTGCTGTACCCAGCATCCTGTCTTGTACTATACTAGGTATGCAAATTTTAAATAGCTGAAGTAAATGTTCAGATTTTTCTTTAGACTTGTGTTTAGTGTTTGTGTATATATTGTATATAGATTTTTAGACCTATAGGAGGGCTACAGTAGATCTGTAGTAGGGCTTTTGATTTCCCCCCGCTTTTTTAAAAAATATTTTATTTATTTATTTGACAGAGAGAGACAGCCAGCGAGAGAGGGAACACAAGCAGGGGGAGCGGGAGGGGAAGAAGCAGGCTTCCAGCGGAGGAGCCTGATGTGGGGCTCGATCCCAGGACTCTGGGATCATGACCTGAGCCGAAGGCAGACGCTTAACGACTGAGCCACCCAGGCACCCCTGATTTCCCTTTTCATATTAGAAAAATCCTTTTATCCTTTGCTTTAAACATCTACCATCAATAGTTGCTTTTGTATCATCATGAGAGGATAATATATTTCTACCTACTTTTAACTTATTTTTTTATTTCTTTGTGCTATAACTGTGAAGTTGCTTTAGTATGTGGTAGGAGGTAGTTTATAATAATAAAAATAATGTAAAAGTGGACATACAAAATACATGTTGCAACTTTTTACCATTAGATCCTACAGTTATAAACTCACCTATCAGATTGCCATGGCAGTTTCTAAATGCTTTCTCTCCACTTCTTTACTTAACTTTGTTGGTAGACCACACTTGAGTTGCACTGGTTTAGAAGAGTGGAGACTTTTGAGTCAGGAAATTGGATCTTGAGTCTTGAATCTTCCTTTACTGTTTTAACTTGGACAGTTTTTTTTTTTTTTTTTAAGATTTTATTTATTTATTTGACAGAGAGAGACAGCCAGTGAGAGAGGGAACACAAGCAGGGGGGTGGGAGAGGAAGAAGCAGGCTCCTAGCGGAGAAGCCTGATGTGGGGCTCAATCCCAGAACGCTGGCATCACGCCCTGAGCCGAAGGCAGACGCGTAATGACTGTGCCACCCAGGCGCCCCATTAACTTGGACAGTTTTATAAACTTCCGTAACATAAGCCCGATTCCTCATATGTAAATCAAAGGTAAGAAGTCTACCTCGTGGAATTTTCTGAGATTAAATGAAAGCATGTGTACGGCATTTGACATGTAGTAGATGGTCAATAGATCAATACAATGGTAGTTTCTTTCCCTTAATTAACCAACCTAAGGAGAAGCATGTGCTTGTTAATTATGTGGAGATTCACAAATATTTTGTTTTATTTTGAAATGTGATTATGGCAGATCTTAGGTTGTTATATATGTTCATGAGAGTTATTAGAAATATTTTTTCCCCTGATTATAAAAGTAACCCATGCTCAGTTTTTTTTACCCCCTAAGCTTTTATTAGAGAGAGAGCACAAGCAGGGGGAGCAGCAGACAGAGGGAGGGAAAAGCAGTCTCCCTGCTGAGCAGGGAGCCCCATGTGGGGCTTGATCCCAGGACCCTGGGGTCATGGCCTGAGCTGAAGGCAGACACTTAACTGAGCCACCTAGGCGCCCCGCAACCCATGTTCAGTATGGAAAATTGGGAAATTTGAAAGAGTAGAGAGAAGCAGTGACAATCAGCATTATAGTTCTAAAGAGAATCAGTGTTAAGATTTTGGTATATTGCCTTCAATTCTGTGTGTTTATGTGTTTATGTTCTTTTGTTGTTCTTTTTATACTGAAAGAATCCATAGATGAGATCAAGGATGAATATCCTTAAAATTATTTTTAACATGTATGCAGTGATATATGCATCTCTTTAAAAAGGTCTTTCCCAGAGGCCCCTCGCTCTTTTTTCAAAATATAGTCTGTTTTTTGGGTATACTTTCCTGCGTATTTTTTATTATGGAAAAATTCAAACACATACAAGAGGAAAAGTAGTTAGAAAAATATGATGAATCTCCCATGTGCTCATCAATCAGTTTTAACAGTTATCAACTCATAGCCAAGCTTGTTTCATCAATATTCAGCCCCCTTACCCCCTTATATTTTGAGATAATTCCCTGATGTAATTTCTGATACTTCCATAACAGTGTCCAGTCCCCAATTCAACCAAAATAACGAGTGTTTTTCCTTTTTCCTTTCTCAAAAAGCGAGTGCCTTAAGGCAGTGGGATGAGATTAAGTATAATTCTACATTCATTCATTTTTTTATTTTTTAGTGGATCACCCTGGCTTTCATTTTTAATTAACTATAATGTAGAGATAATAGAATTTGCTACCAGTAATATACTGTTTGCATGTTATTTTTGTTACAGAAATGCTAGTTATGTAATGAGATGTTTGGTTCAGAATTTGAATTATATTTAAGGTCTTTTATACCATTTAAAATTGTGTTGGTGATTCTGTAAATATATATGTCAAGGGAAAAGGTGGAATGCTGTCACATTTTACCAGCAGCCAAATTGTAAATAATAATTTTCCTTAATGATACTTTAAAAATAATTCTCTACTTCTCCCCCAACTGCTAAGGAAATTATTTAATGCTCAAATTTGCCCAAACTCCATATTTTTAAAACTACTTTCCAGTTTTCAGGGGATATATTCAGTTTGTATACTTTATGTGCTAAACATTTCAGTATAGAAATTTTTAAACAGATATATAAAAGTAGAGAAAATCATACAAGAAATTACCAAGTACTCAATAATTGTTAATCTTATTTCTTCGGTGCCCCAATCCACTATCCCTGACTCAACCTTCGTTATTTTGAAGCAAATCTGACATTAGATAATTTCATTCATAAATAACTACTTTGGTATGCTGTTTGTGAGGATAGGACTTAAACTTGTAGAAGTTTTATAACCATGCAGAATTCAGTATTTCAGAATTCAGAATACAAGAGTTGCCAACAGGCAGTTCATGATTATTTACCTGATACCGGCAGCAGTTGCTGTATGGTTCAGAGAAAGAAAACATTCCACTGCTTCATTCTGGGAAGGCTTTATGGAAGAAGTATAATGTAAATTGGTATTTCTGGGCTCTTGGGGATCAGGGTTGGAGTCATGCATTATAGATCAGGTAAAAGATACGGTTTGCAGAGGGCTGAAGAGGGAAACCATTCAGCCTGTTCAGAACAGAGGGAATAAACCAATATAGTTGGAGCAAAGGTCACTGGGTAAGGGGAGTGGAAAAGTGGGGTTTAAAGGTTCCAAGGAGGCTAGATGAAAAAGGGTCTTAAATGCAGGGCTAAGATGTTTGGCCCCCCATTTCCTAATGGGTTAAAGTCATTGAAGGCTTTTAAATTGGAACTATGGTCAGAGTGGTGTTTTAGGAAGAGTAATTTGGTTAGTTGAGAAGGCAGACAAGCAAATGGAGTCACTTAGCCTGCCCTGGTGATTTAGACCCCAGGTGACAAAGACTTGATTGAGGCAACAATGGAAAGGAAGGGTGGATTCAAAGGTATGAAGGAACTGGATTTAGTAACTGACAGGAGATGGGAGAATATAAGTAAGACAAGAGGAGATAAAATCTGCAGAGGAGGCCTGAGGATGGGTCACTTTAGGAAAGGCCTACATGTAAGGAGTGGGAGGAAAGGAATTAGAGAAGGGGGATGACTTGTAGGTAGATTTCTCTGTGTGTATATGGCATTCAGCTTTGAAGCAATGGCATATATTATTTGAATTAATTGATTTGACAGTTTTCTGATTGCATGTTTTTGTACTGAAGTACAAAAAGTTAATTTTAATTTCAGATCTTAGTCTTAGCCAAAACGTGACTTGTGGAGACAATTGGTATTGAAAGTTGGAGAAATCTTTTTCTTTCAATATGTACTCTGTAACTAACAAGTAAGCTTTAACACTTAAAGGGGTAGAAAACAATGGAAAGTTAATGTTTCTTTATTCTCAAAACTTTTCCAGTGCTGTAGTTTAGAGAATTTTTAGTGTGGAGGTTTTTATTATTCCTCACAAAGTACTGTTGGCAAGTGATGCCCTTCTGAACATGGTCTTCAGCCATATAGCTACCATCTGCTGTCCGCAGTGCTTCTTGTCACTCATAGGCCAGTTTCACCTTATTGCAGTCTGATTATTGCCACCCCCACAGTTCATCCTATTAGAAACTGGTTTGAAGATATACTTGTGTTTGCTCAGACTCTGGTCTCCTCATAATGTTTGACTAGACGTCATGATGGATCCGTGTTACCCAAGTAACATGAAAAAAGAGGTTCTGCTGTGTTAGAGGAGTATTTTCAGAGTGCAGTTGCACAGGCAAGCGACAAGTTTTCAGAAGAATTTTTATATGGAGACTGGCAGGGCATGTTACGGTTGTCTAGCTCAGGGAATGATGATTACAGGTGAGTTTATAGAGTGATAAAATGTGAATACCACTAAATTAAGATGACCACAATTTAAGTAGTTTCTGGTATCTCAATGAAGTTTTTTTAGAGTCGAAAGTCAGATGCCAAATAAAATTTCTTTCTTTTTGACAATCTATAGTTAGAAACCTCTAAGACAGAGTTAGGCTTAAGAAGTGCTTTAAACAGTTTAATCAAAATGAAAGCAAAGACACAGTTCAAATGATAAAATGTTCTTATATGAAAAAAAAATCATGTTTCTGATTTTCATTTAATCATTACTTTAGGGTATTTGGAGGGTAGGAGAAGTTAAAGGTGAAATCACAAGTTGGTTCAGGGCTGGCATATCTAGGGGGCAGTTGGTTGGGAATTTTTTTTTGTGGTTGAAAGTGAAATATTAGTATTTCATTACTGGGATTAGAAGTAATCACTTTGGTTAGAAACTGAAAATGACTAATATCCTTCACTAGTCTACTAGAATTTTTTTTTAAGAAGTAATTTTCCTTAGTTATAGTTTGCTACTTTAAGAATAAAAGCTTAGTCACGTTACGTTCTGGTGTGTGTAAGACTGCAACCTACCGCAGCCATCTTAGACGGCAGACTGATAGCTTAGTCTGGGTTAAGACCAGAGCTTAAGTGACATGAAGCCTTTTTGTTCATCTAGCATTATTTCGTCTGCCACTTCCAGGGTTGTTTTGGAGCTGTGCAAATATTTTATATCTGATGGGCGGAATTCTTATTTAATGATCGATTCCCTTGGGCCTTGCCTTTCTATATGCTTGCCTTCATCCTGTGAGGAAGAAGGTCCCTTGTTTAAAATCTCCTGGGGCAGCCAGGTTGACTTTCCTTAAAGCACCAAGCACAAGCTATAGCAGTTACAGAGAAGAAAATGGCTTGTACCACTGTTCTGAAGGCAACAGTGTGTATGAAGAGTACTTGTAGCTATCCAATATAGATGCTTCATAGAATTCCATCTTATGACAGGAGACAGGGAATTTGGTATGAGTAACTGACTGGTTACCAGTTGATATTCCATCTTTTTTGGGATATGATAATAGTTAAAACTTGATTTCCACTTTCTTACTTCATTGCTAATTTAGTTTATCAGTAGGGTGTCTCAGGCTTTCAGTTTCCATTTGGTTTTTAAAATCAATAAACAGAGGAGCAGTTTAAACCATATTAAATTGCTAATCTAGATCATAAACTAGGCAATCACATTTTATGAGTATGGTCTTTTAACTGAGTTCTTAAGTATTTAGATTTCCTTAATTTGGGGAGAAGTGTCTAAAACTGATCTCTAATGAGTTTTGTTCTATGGAGGAATGTTGTAGTGAGGCTCTAGTATGCTTTCATCCGGAGTAGGTAACAGGCATTTCAACTGTTCCAGAAGGAATGACTTATTGCAGGGCTCATTTGAGAAAATTGTCAATTGATTTCTCAAAAAATGACTTTCTAGTTGTCTTTAAGCTATATCCTTAAAAATAAGAGTGCTTATCTTTTTGATAGAAGTTGCTACCTTAGTAATTTCATCTTCTGAAACAGTAGTCTATCGAAACTAAGTCCACTCTTAAGCTCGGCTTTTATTGCACTAATGAGATGTCTCATTAGAGTGATATCTGACTGAGAATGTCAGTTGTTATTACCTCTATCTGTAGGTTGAATTTTAGAACTTGAATTGTATTTCTGGAATACTTACATAATGTGACTGTGGGGGGAAAATGCTGATATGATCGATCATTTTTTGTCTTGAAACCAGTGAAGGCAGAATACCATAGAGTTTGTGACAGAGTGCAGTGTGTTGGTTTGGATTTGACCCAAAGAGAAGTTTTGCTCTTCCAGGGCAGTATTTTATTGCTTGGTTTCCCAGCCAGAATTCTCTTTTGTCTTCTTCTTCAATTATTTTTCTTTTATTGTGGTCAGTTCATACAAGGTTAAGTTCTAAATAGGACGTGTTAGCTTTTTGGAGAAATATTTTAGAATTCTTACAGTTTTCTTCTAGTAGCATATCTGTGTTGACTTTAACAGTTGATTTTAGCATATTTGGCTCAGAAAATTTATTAGATAAGATGGGGGCATTCTTCCTGTAAAAATTTTCTTACAGATCAATGCCATATAGCAAAAAAAAAAAAAAAAAAAAGGTTTTGAGAAAAACTAGTTTAGCTTTCTGTATAATTCTGACACTTTTATAATTTTCCAGCTTTGACAATATTTCTTATGAAAAGTAAGTTATTGATAAGCTTTTCCAGGGTAGGAGTTTGGCTAATAAAACTCATGTCAGCAGTGTACAAACACATTTGCAAATGTTTGTCTTAGTTTCCCCCTTTGAGTAGTTACATTAGGGAGCATTTAAATATTGTTAGAATTCAATATTTTTTTTTCTGGTGTATATGTTGTGAGTTCAGATTGGTAGCCCAAAGAATATATGGATTCCGGGTGTTTTTGTGTGTGTTTTTAATAAGGATTGTTGACTTCAGAAGGATTTTTTCTGAAGTTCTGATCACTGCTGACATTGTGTATATGTAATACTTACAAAAAATAAAAAGCACTTCAAAAGTCAGTTTGGAAATAAGTTTGTAATATTGAAGACATTGGCAGTGTGCACGTTGTGCTGTGCATGCAGTTTGTACGGGGATGCTGAGTGCCAGGTGGGGTAATCTGCAGTAACATCTGTTGTGTACTCCAGTGGTGTACCTGGTGGAGTGTAATATTCAGTGATACATTATCTCTTCTTACAGGGAAGTTATGAAATTCCTTTAAACTTTACCATTTCTTTGAAAAAAAAATAAACACGTAAAATTGTGGTGTGGTAACAATTGGGATAGAAAGATGTGAAGAAAGGTTTATGTAGAGATCCAGGGGAAACACTGTTATCTTTTCTACAATGAGTGTTTCTTTCTTCTAGTCCAAGTGGTAAGAAGTTCAGAAGCAAACCTCAGTTGGCAAGGTACCTGGGAAATACTGTTGACCTCAGCAGTTTTGACTTCAGAACTGGAAAGATGATGCCTAGTAAATTACAGAAGAACAAACAGAGACTGCGGAATGATCCTCTCAATCAAAATAAGGTTGGTGAATTTACTTAGAGCGTATGGATGCTATTTCAGAAGCTCTCCACAAAGTATCTTACATTGTAATTATGTCACTAGAATTTTGGCTGTCTGAACGTCCCAGTCTCTCCCCCTCCCCCCACAAAACATTTGGACTTACAAATCTGATTAATTTTCTGGTAGTTGGCAATACTTTGCATAAGTAAATTGTGCACAGTTGAAAATAGTATTCCAGTATCTGTCTAGGTCAACATCACATTTTTTGGCCTACTGGGACTGTTTACAAAAGATTTCTGTGTTGATGTTAATTGTCTCTTTTTTTTCTTAAAATAGTTCCTGTTGCCCAAAGAGAGACAAAATTTTAATGTGGCAAGTATCCTTACCACATAGTTTGTGCTTACCTATCAATTTTCAGAATTAGGATTTGAGAAAGGGCAGTTTTTATTTTGACTTTTGATGATGTTGAGGATAGTGACTTTTAGCGATAATATTCTCATTCTAATACTGTGATTGGGGATTTTTCCATTAGCTCTTACTTTTATTGAGCTGCTTAGGTGTTTTATTGCATAGGAATTTAAACAAGTAGCATTTGAATTATTACGCTAATTTAATTGTATCAGAACACCCAATATCTTTATCAAGAAATCCCCCCCACCCCCACAAGGGCAACTAATCTTATATAACCATTTTGTCTGAATTTTCTTCCTCTAAATTTTAGAGATCTATGTGTATTGCCACCATGGTCATTTTACACTGTGTGAAAATAGTGGAACGAAAAGTAAGGGCTTTTCTTTCCAGGGTACATATAACCTTACTATAACCTCGCTTGCTGCTTGGGAGTACTGCATTCATTTTAGGAACCCTGAGGCAGTGTGTAGGATGGGATGGGCTTTGAAACCAGGCAGGCATGGTTTGATGTACTGGCTCTGCCACTTATTAGCTCAGGCAGTCATGGGTAACTCTTTTTAACCTCTGATGGCCTCAGATCTCTCATTTGTAAAACTAAGGTAATGAACTCTTTCCTTTCACATTATTGTGAGGAGTAAATAGGAATTTATATGAAAACATCTAATAAAGTATTTGACCCATGTGAGTTCCTTTCCTTTCTCCATTGCACCTTCCCAAGCACCAAGCTTCCTTGGTGAACAGTGTTGCTTGGTGGCCAGTGTACATGGAAATTTTTTGACCCAAGATCTCTTCCTCTGTATCTTTTTATTTTTCCTGAAGGATATGGGTCTCTGCTTCATATCTAAACTTTATTCAGACTTCAGCTTAATAGTTTGTTAATAATAGTTTAATTTCCAAAAATTGGTACGAGGGTCAGAGTACATTGTTTCTTCATCTGTTGCGTTGGTTACTATGCGTCAGTTTACCATAGGGGCATTGTCAAGTACATTGTTTATAGGCAGAATGGAAAGGTATGGCTGAAATTGCTTTCTCTATTGCTTAACAATGGGATTACTTTGGGTTGATAGCTATGAAGGTGTTAAGTGTGAAAGATGGTGGTAGAGGGAGCTCAAATTACTGAAAGTGAGGACCTTAGTGTGTATAGCTCTGCGATTCAGCTTAAGAAAACCCTTATTTTGGGTTCATTTTGCTTCTTAAATATACAGAGGAAAATTAAGATTCAGTTTTCTAAAACTGCCTTTAAAAAAAAACTCTAACCACAATGCTGGGTACCTGTCAGAAGGGCTCAAATATTTATGAAATGAATGGATTGCTTTCAAGCTGCCTTATTGTTCTCAGAATCACAGTTAAACTACACTAAGTATAATATGAAGATATGTTCCTGATAGTTATGATTCACTAAAAACCAAAAACTAATTCGTCTCTTTAGTTTGTGTGCACCTTTATGCTCTAGCTGCGCTGGACCGCTCATCATCCTGCACCATGGCATGTGCTTTCAAGATTCTGCTTGCTCATGTGCTGTTTCCTCTGCTTGGAATGCGCTTCCCCCCTTCCCCTCCATCTGGTGAACTCCTACTCATCCAAGGCCCAGCTCCATTGTCTCCACCTCTGTGAAGCCTGCCCCTGCGTTCTCCAGGCAGAACCAGTCCCTTCTTCCATAATGCTTCCCTGGTGCTTTGCCATTGTATTTGTGATTGTTTGTCTGCTTCAGCTAGACTGTGAGCTCCATGAGGGCAAGGACTATGTCTTTTTTTTTTTTTTTAATTGTTTTTTGTTTTTTGTATAGGGAGTCCAAAGCCTAGCACACGGTAGGTACTTAGTAAATGTTTGCTTCATGTTTATTTGAGTTAATATCCACCTCATTCCAGAAGTTTATAGTGGTCATAAATATTGAATAAATTAATATACCATACATTATTTTGAAAGTGCCTTTCATTGTCATTGTTTTCTGAAGTTTCTATCTGAATTTGGGGGGGGGCATAGTCTTAGTTTTGCACCTGATATTATTTTAATTAAGCAGTCACAAAAATGGAGTTTTGCAGTTTTAAAAATAAGCTCTCTTTTGGGGTAATGCCAACATTGACTATCTCTATAAAAGCAGAAAGTGTATTCGTGGCTAGTTCTGTATTATATCTTTTTAAAAAATAATACAGTATGGAGAAGGCTGGGAGACACAAACTGATGAATAGGAATGCTAGCTAGTCTTACTATATAGTTATAAACTTGGCTGAAGTGCATTATTGTGTTGTTTTTGAGGTTTTTAAAAGCCCTCGAAAGAATTTGAAATGTAATTAACAAAATAAACTTTGAAACAGGTTAAGTTGTAGTTTATAATGACTGATTATAAACTGAGTTCTTTTTTTTTTTTTTTAAAGATTTTATTTATTTATTCAGCAGAGATAGAGACAGCCAGCGAGAGAGGGAACACAAGCAGGACGAGTGAGAGGAAGAAGCAGGCTCACAGCAGAGGAGCCTGATGTGGGGCTCGATCCCATAACAACGGGATCACGCCCTGAGCCGAAGGCAGACGCTTAACTGCTGTGCCACCCAGGCGCCCCTATAAACTGAGTTCTTAATATATGTTCCATTTCAAAAGTGAGTTTAGTGGGTGCATAAAACTTCAGGTATGGTTGAGAAAATATCTTTTGAAGATCTTTGCAAAGCGGCAGTTATTTTAGGATGAGAGGCTACAGTGGAGCGGGCGTTGTCTTTTGATTAATATTTGGTGTTTTTGCAGTACTATTCCTGCTTGCCTCAGTCTCAGCCTTCACCTTACTCTGAAAATCTTTTCCATTCTTGAGCATATTTTGTCTTACTGATTTGCCACTACCATAAATATTTCCAGTTGCTACCTCCATCTTTCTAGCTGATAAGGTATCTGTCAAATAGGTTGCTGAAGATACTCCATTCGGTTAATGGAAAAAGACTAGACAAAGATTTGGAAGTCATCAGTATACAGTTTGAAGTGATGAGCAGCTTTCTCAAAGTTCAGAGGGAGAAGTTATAGTTATGTGGTTATGGAAATGCTGTAGCCACCAGCCATGTGTGGCTGGCTAGTGAGTAGTTGGAATGTGGCTAGTGAGACTGAATAACTGATTTTTAGTTTTGTTTAATCACATTTAAATAGCCGCATATTTCTAGTGGCTATCTTATTGGACAGCATTGAGAATTATGCCTCTCAATATGTAAATAAGACACCAGAACCTTTGCTTGGAAAGCTAAATAATTTAGGCATTCATCCAGGCTCTGATCTTTTAAAGTGGGGAGATATTTTAAGGTTTCAGAGATATGACCTTCAACATTTTAAAAAGGAAGCTAATTTCTTAAAAAGGTAAGTTTCTTTAAAAATGTAATTGGGAAGACTAGGATTGGAAAAAAAGAGTACAGCGATTCTGGGTGCAAAATATGTTTTGGGAACTCCAGTAGTTTGGTTTTGTTATTAGCAATTCCTTTTGTTTCAGTGTTTCAGATGTGTAAATATTAAATTGAATTTCTTATGTTTCTAGTTCTTAACCACACTGAAATGTGTATAAATTAAAGCTACAAAACTAATAATAACCAAATTCCCTAACATTAATGTGACATACGTATTTTATAAAATGCTCACAATAAGAATTGGTATGGAACAAGTTACTTTTTAGGTTGGCTTGTCCATGCTTCTAATACCCTGGAAAGACTCAGTTCTTTCATCACATTTCTCTATTCACACAGATTTGATGCAAGTGGAAATAAAGAGCATCATATTGTCTTGAATGGAATCAGTTGTACAAGTCTTCCATTATTTATTTCTCATGAATTACTTTGGTTTATGGTAGTATGAGATTGTGATTTTATAAACTTAGCCTTGGATTCTATATGGCTGTGTCCTAGGTATGTAACCAAATGATGTAGAATGTGCTTGTTTTAATTATCCTCAACAAAATAATACAAATTCTTGTGGAGAGCTCATATATCTTGGGGGCAGTATCTGCAGTTTGAGAAAGTTAACAGATGGTGATAGTGGGAATCGGATTGAATATTGGATATAGAATGGGTGCAGTGTGGAGAATGGATTTGGGAAAAGGTGAAACTGGAAGTAGGGATAGTGGTTGGGCTGTTGTAGTCTAGAAAAGCAATGATGGCAACTAACACTATAGCAGGGGGTATGGAAAGGTGTGAAATTCAATCAAGAGAAATTAGTAGGTATTAAGTACTGATGATCGTAGAGAGAACTATTAATGCCTGCTGCAGTTTTGGCCTGAGTCACTTGGGGTGAAGGTCGATAAAGAATAGGGGAGGAAGAGCAACCTTGGGGATGGGGTGAAGAAGACCGAATTAAAAGTTTTGTTTCTTGGGGTTTTGAAAGGATCTGGTGCGTGCCCAGGAACTCTTAGGTCACGTTTTGAGAACTCCTGTCCTTGTAGTTTGTCATTATTAGGATCGCCTCACAAAGGGGAAAATAGGAGAAAAGTATCTTATCACACTGTTGATAGTGAATAAATGAATAAATTAGTCTTGTGGGGAGTTACAAAGAGCTTCCAGAAAGGTAGGAGGAGAATCAAGAAAACGTGGTGTTCTAAAAGCCTAAGGAAAGAAATTTTTTGTTAAATGACATGGCAAGATCAAGGAGGATAAAGACTTCATAGTATCATTTGGATTTTCTAATTAGAAGGCATCTTGATGACCTTTTATAACCAATTTTGAGGGACCAGAAGTCTTTCTTAAAAAGCTAGAAAGTTTCTGGGAAATGAGAAATTAGAAGCAAAATGTAGCCTGCTCATTTAAAAGTTTTAAAATTTTGATTTATTATTGATTGGGTAATTTGTACACAGGATGAAAGGATAGTCAATAAAAAAATTTCCCTCCCTCTCCAGCCTTTCACCTGCTTCCATAGCTTCTGTGCATTTACAAACGTGCATATATGTGCATTTTTACCCCTCTCCCCATAAAAATGGTTTGACTACTTTTAAACAGAGCTTGAATGAGAGGTGGAGGAGAGAGGACAATATTTAGAAGAGAATGTATGACCAAGGAACATTTTCATTATTGTTATTTTTTCTTTTAGTGGATGAAAGAGGCCAGTAGAGAAGTCAGGCAGGTGTCCAACCTGAGAGTACATTCTTCAGGAGGCCCTCCAGGAACCTTTGAACTGAGTGAAGTATTTTCTGTTATGCATTTTTCTGAGGAGAGAGTCTGTTTTCTTTATCAAACTCTCAAAGGAAAATGTAACTAAGAAAGCTAATAACCATTGTTTTAAAAGAGGAGAGGAAGCTAGGCCTTGGCAAAAGATATGCAGGACCAAAAGATATGCGGGACCAGCTCACTTGCTGTAGCTCAAATTAGGCCTTTGTTGAACAGATAAGGGATTTTTTCAGTTACGGAAGCAGTACCTTAATGGGCTGACTTATTTCTGTCCTTGGGACCCCATGGTCAATTAACCAGTACTAACCAGCTCTGTGGTAGGATCAGTTCTGATTACAAGCTCCTGATAGAGCATACTGTGTGGTAAGAACTGCCCCTTGGCTTCTTCCTAGAATCTTTCCATCCACACTGAAAACAGTGACCTCATTTCTTCTACCAACATTCCTGACCTATAGAGAAAGAAAGTACAATATTTTCCAAAGTTGCTGGTGTTCTCTTCATCAGTGTATTAAGTATTTCTTGAATGGAGTGTCTTCTGGTATCTCTCTAGTGGATATAGTTGGGGGTGGAGAGGGGGAGTGAGCAGATCACAGGTGATAAATTAGCGTTTCTAGGCCATGAAGTCCTTATAAGGGTTTATTGGCATCTCCCTTAAGTGTGGGCCACTGTTCAGTTTCTGTTAATTTGAAATGAAATAGACAAAAGTGGAAGTGAGCAGCAGGTAGCTATTATAGCAGTCTGGTGATAAATGATGATGGCCTGGAAAGGTGGTGGTGGAGAGAAGTGGGCAGTTTCTAGATCTGTTTTAAATGTAGAATTTACAGGATTTGCTAATGATTGGGTGGGGAAGATGACAAAAGACTCAAGTGTGAGACTTTAGATGAGTGGGTGGATTGGGTTACTATTCACTGAGGTCACCTTAGGAGAGTTTATATGGATGGATAAAATGAATTTTGAACGTTCAGAGTTTGAGTTGTTTATTAAACATCCAAATGGAAATGTCATGTGTGCAGTGGGTATGCTAATTGAGAGGTCTCAGCTGGAAAGTCATCAGCACATAGGTAGTATTCTAAGTAATGGGACTAAAGGAGATTACCCAGACATAAGGATCCAGAACCAATCTCTGAGAAAATCCAGTAATTAGAACTTGGTTAGAGGAGAAGAATCTGCAAAGTGGGTTGAGAAAGACTGGCTAGTAAGATAGGAGAGACATGGGAGAGGAGAATGCTTCAAAAAGAAGAGTAGTCAGTTATATTGATGCCATTGAAGGGTTGAATGGAGGAAGACTGAGAAACTTCCATTGAATTTGCCAACATGAAGCTAATTAATCTTGATTTTCAGTGGCAACAGAATCCAGATTGGACAGAGTTGAAAATGAGTGAGAGAAAAAATTAGCATGGACAAATCTTTCAGTAAATTTTGTTTGGGTAGAGAAGAGAATCACTAGGTGTAGATAGATGAAAGAGATCCTCATTTGGTTAATCTCCCAACTTAAAAGACTTTGAAAAGTTTAAGAAGAATGGGGTCTGTAGCACAAGTGGAGAGACCACAGAGGTCAAGAAAGTTAAGCACATTTGCAGTGTAATGATGATGGACCATAGAACCTGTACTGGGTAGGGTGGAATGTGAAAGTGGTTAAGGCAGAGTGAGAAAAAAGGACAATCAATGGATAGGAGATATTGCGGAGGTGAAAGAAATGCAGAGGACTGTTCTGAGAAGTGAGCTGCAAGGATAGGAAGTAGGAATTGAAGAGTTGGATGCTTGATTCAGATACTGGAGATGGCATAGTCACTAGTGTTGACAAACCTGTGGCTATAATGTTAGGTGAGTGAGGGTGGGCAAGGGAATGAGTCAAAGGACTCAGGATGTTGGGTGAGTTATCCATATGGATATTGAGGTCTCCCAGAATGAGGACAAGAGTTGGGATGGAGAGAAAGACTGAAATGGAAACTAAAGTCTAGCGAAGGAAGGAGAAAAGGAGGAGAGGAAGAGGTTGTATAGCCAGATACAAGCCTCAAAGAACTGGTGTTTTTAAAGGATCAAAATGGAGAAATTATTTGAGAAAAATGGGGGAAAGGATAAAACCTATACCACCTCTTGGCCCTTGGATATGCAGTTGAGAATGAGAAGGTAAAGGGAGGAAGGTGTGGGGGGGAGGAGGGAAAGAGGAAAGTTTCATTGGAGAGAGCGCTAGGGGAGATAGTATCTTCAGGGGATGGCCAAGTCAGTAAGTGTAGGATCTGGAAAGAATGGTTAGAGGAAATATTGAGAACATAGGAAAGCCTAGTCAGTCATTCAGGGGTATATAGTATATGTTCTTTACATAATGAAATTGAGATGGCTATTATACACGGCATTGAATTATATTTTCTACCTATTTAGCATCTGTAAGTTTAAAGCAGAAAATGAAACTATCGAAGGGTAAGGTCTGCATAACAGAAGATTTTACATATAATGGACATTTTATGCATCCATTTATCCCACAGAAATTTTTTAGCACATTCTATACTTAGGCATTATTGCAGACTCTCAGAATATAGCAAAGGAAGTTCCCTGACATTGTAGACTGTAGGTCAGAAAGAGAATTAAGCCCTACAGACAATAATTTGTGTGACTATTTCCACAATTCTCCCAAGGATGTGTACACCGCTAGTGCCAGCCCAGATGCGAAGGAGGCAATTTCACACAGTAGCTGCCTTATTTTGAGTAGAGCTGCTCGTTAAGTATTGGGTTGAAACTCATTCCCATCTTTTGCCGTAAGTCCTTTAATGACCTCCTATTCACTAAAGCTGCAAGAAGTTATTTTTCGAGTAGAACTTTTCAAAACTTGTTTTCAGTGATGAATTCCAATCCTCCACCTCTTCAGTTAATTAGAAGTCTTTTTTAATGAGCTCAAAGTGTGGTCCACCTATTTTGTTTTTAATATCCCATTGATCTTAAAAAAAAAATCTTGTTCCTCACTTGGGATTTTACACTAAGTGGATTTTCAGTACAAAATCATAGATCCCAGATATTCTTTACTTTTTGCAAAAGCTTATGGAGTTTCCACAACTTTGTGAATATACTAAAAAAACACTAAATTGTACACTTAAAAATGGTGAATTTTATAGCATGTGAATTATATCTCAATTTTTAAAAAATCAGAAAGATTGTAAAGTGCTCTGCATTGTTGGTTTTTGATTTTGTGTAAAGGCATTTACTATAGGCTACTGTACATATTCCGGAACAAATCTGAAATTATTTTTTTGGCAGTAATATTGGTTTGGTCTAAAGATACCACTCAGGCTCCCCTCTTTGTGAACCAGGGGATGGCTTTCCTCCTGGAAAAGCTTAATAGGTTTAAGTTCCTAAATTTCAGTAGCATAGTCAAAACATGTTAATGCTGCTAATGGAAATAGCAGCTATTTATTCAGAATTTACATGCCCACATGACTTTAAAAGACATGCTTATTTTGTTAATTGTTGTCTTCCGCCTACCCCCAGAATGTAAGGTGTGAGGCAGGGACTTCTGTGTTTTGATGACAACTGTATAGCCACCAGCCTGTGCCTGGCACATAGGCAGACTTGTTTGGGATTTGTCCAGTGACTGAGTGAAGGCTGCACTATTATCTTGTTTGCTCTTTGTAAGAATCTTATGAGTGGTTATTGTTATTCTCATTTACAGACAAGAAAGTGACCTTAGAAAAATAAAGTCTTTGCTTTTCAGATTGGGCCATGAATATCTCTTGGGGGGTATGTGCTATATGGAAAGCCATAGTATTAAAATGATACTTGAATGATACTTGGAAGTATCAGCTTTATTTGAGCATTTTGGGTCAACAGAGCAGCATTTTTGCATTAAAACAAACATGGCTGGGGGTGCCTGGGTGGCTCAGTTGGTTAAGCGTCTGCCTTCAGCTCAGGTCATGATTCCAGGGTCCTGGGATTGAGCCCGGGTCCGGCTCCCTGATCAGTGGGGCATCTGCTTCTCTGCCCCTCCCCCTGCTCCCTGCTCATCATGCTCTCTCTCTCAAATAAATAAAATCTTAAAAAAAAAAAAAGAAAAAAACATGGCTAATTTTCAACATAAGGTGCAAAATTTGCAGGATTAAAGATAAAAATGAGTCCCTTTGGCTCTTGTCATAGAATATGTACAATTCCCAACTGTCATTCAGCTTTAATTCAAAGCCCGGCTGGGAAAAGTGGTATTTAGAATAAAAAATTAAATTTCTGCTGTTCAAACTATGCTATGTGCAGGCTTACATGGTATACACAGCAGGGATGATGTTGAGAGTGTTTCTGTATTCTTAACTTCTGGGTATACTCTTTCCTGCTGTTGATCTGAGCACACACCTGAGCTGGATATATGGGCTCTTTTTTCCCCTATGCCTTTCGCGTAGTCCACCTTCTCTCATTTTACAGAAGAGCACAGTTTTTTACTTGCCTGCTGTATTACCATGGTGCACAATGTTTGATCTCTAGTAAAGGAATCATTTGAAATACTGGTGTTGATGCCAAGACAATGAATTACTTGGTAACGGTCAAGTCTTTCTGCCAGTATAATTCTTTGGAAATTTATAGAGAACTTAATGTAGACGTCAATTATTAAAAATTTTTTGTGGTTCACTATGCAGTATTTTGACGTATAACTCAAAAGAAGTTCGAAGATTGACAATAAAACTCATCGTATTTACTCATTTATGCGAACAAGGTTTCTTGGTGTTCCATCTTTAAAAAATGAAGACTTGGAACAAAATTGGTACCAAATCTTGGCCCAGTCTAGCTGCTAGTAATACTCATCCAAGCCCATGAAGTTAATTTTAAATAAAAAAATCTCATCTTTAATCTAATTTTTATTTCATCTATCAACATGTGATTTACTGTTTTGGGGCAGTTATATGCTACTGATGTAGTAAACCAGAAATTTATTTTTTTTAAATCACTAAGTACTTTATGATAACAAAAAGCTTAGAAAAGTAATCTCATGATATATAAATGATCAGTGAAAAGTTTTCAAGTTTAAAATAGGAAATAACTTTGGGAATGGAATTACTCAAAGAGAAAAAAGTGAAATAAAATGTAACTATTGAGTTTGTTCATGTGTAAGTGGTTGGTGGGTATATTTAGATTGTGTTAGATACATCTTAAAGTGATACATTTATTATCAAAGTGTTAAATTTAAAATACCGTAGTAAGTACATTCTTTGTACTTACATTAAGGTTTGAAATAGTCTTGATGTCAGCTTTGAAACGTAGGCGAGTTATTTTCAAAAATTTTTTAGCGCGTAAGAATGTGAAAATGTTTGAAAATCACTGGTGTATGACACATGCTCTTCATCCACCTCTTTAATTATCCTTTTTTCTAGCCTTAGTCAGCTGAAAGTCTACATGATAATTAGACCACACTGGTGTTTAGTCCTTTTAAGAATCACCTCCTAATTTCCTTTAAATTTTATGCTCTTGGCTTTTAAAGAAAGTCACTGAAAAAGAAAAAGCATTTGAGATTTGCTTAATATTTGTTGTGATGTTAGTCCCTTTAATTTTTTTCTAGATTTAATACCAGGACTGTTTTCCTTATTAATTGGTATACTTCCTTCTCTCTGACCTGATATCTGTATGATTTAATGTTTCTCTTTTCACCCAGACTCCTAAAAATTTCAGATCCACCTTTGATGCTCAGCCTAGTATTGATTACTGTTAATCTTTTCAAAAGGAAATTTGTTTTCCCTGTTACTGATTCTGTTTTTTAAAATTAATTTTTATTGCATATTTGTTCTTTCTGAGTGTACAAAGATCCATCTCAGATATTTATTGGAATGAGATGAAGTAAACTTTTTAAAAAAATTTAAAGATTTATTTTTGTATTCCTCCCAGCATGTAAGGGGATAGAATAGAGTCTCAAAAATTATTTGAGTTATTTGAGTACGTCCAGCGAATATACACATTATTATAAAATACATTATATTTTGATTTGAGGGCTGGTGTATATACTGAGATTTATCAAGGCTGGAAACTTTTCTTGCTAATATTAGAATGTGTGTGTTTGCTATTTTAATTTTCTGATGTAAGAAACTTCTGCTTTACTTTTTCTTATACTGAAAGGGAAGATTACAACTGTAAGAGTAGCTTTAATTTTGTCCCATTAAAAAAGTGTTTGCTTTATAGCTCCTAAGTTTATGGCGGATTGGTAGTTATTTCGAAGGATTCAGACACACAACTGACATGAACTCTTTGGCACTCCTCAGGTGAGATTGGTAATAAAATTTAGTGTTTTTGTGACAGTTTCTGGGAAAACCAGTTAGTCCAGTTTTTCAGATTACAAGCCACTGTTTTGGAATACAAAATTAATTAGTAAAAAATTCTGTCTTCAGAGTTTTCAAGCCAGTTAAAAGGAGAAAATGTAATAAAAATCAAAATAAGATCAAGAGAAAAGTAACAGCACCCTCTTGAATAATCTCTTACTCCATTCCACTGAGGAATGCAGTCTTTATCAGACAGTGGAATTGTGTTTTTTGAATACTTTCAGCCAGCTTTTTCTTCTAATTTTTACTTACTGCACCAAAAACATAGTTAATGAAAAAAAAAAACAATCTTTTATCATTGTAGCACCAATAATTTTATATGTTTCATGCTTCCTTCCAGTCTTTGTGGGTACAGGATTCATTTAGAATAATCCCTGGTGTCTCTAGTCATCCTTTGTAACAATGAGAATCTTGGAGGCTGCACTGTTTGCTCATACAAACAGCTGCAATGTAATTGTGTCCACTGATGCTGTCTTGTTCTAATACCAGCAGAGTATATTGTTTAATAAGGAATGAAAGAATTGAAAACCAAACAAGATATTATTTAATGATCTATACTAAGTATAACTAGTGACAGGAAAAGTTCTCCGTAAGTTTTAGGGTTGAATATTAACTATTTTATAGTTTGGGTAGCTTCACTTAGGGCCTCAGAATGCTCTAGATGTCATAAATCAGAGATATCCAAACCTTTTGTGCATCACAGAATTCCCAGGAGAGCTTTTTTTTTTTAATATTCATTTGTTCCTTTGAGAGAGTGCCTGTGTGTGCGCGTTTGAGTGGGAAGAGGGGCAAAGGGAGAGAGAAGCAGAGAAGCAGACTCCCTGCTGAGTGCAGAGCCCCATGTGGGACTCAATCCCAGGATGCTGAGATCATGACCTGAGCTGAAATCAAGAGTGAGCCAGTCAGGTGCGCCATCCAGGAGAGCTTTTAAAAATACACATTCCTGGGCTTCACACTTTTAAAGATGGCATTCTAAGTGGTCATTTGCAGCCTGTCAGTCAAATTTGCTCACTTCTAACTAATTTTTTGAAAATCTATAAAGATAAGGAAGCTAAATACTTAAGAGATATTGTTAGTCTTACTTAAGATGACTCTATTTCGGGGCGCCTGGCTGACTCAGTCGGAAGAGCAGGCAATTCTTTATCTTGGGGTTGTGGGTTTGAGCCCCGAGTTGGGTGTAGAGATTACTAAAATAAATAAATAAACGTAAAAAACAATGAATATATCTCCTAAAGGTAAGCACATACCTTGGAAGAAAATCGAGTGAGATAGAGGAACGACAAGCATGCCCAGTACATACAGAGAAGAAGGGATGGGAAGACGGGGTGTGGAGAGGATGGTGATGGAGACATATTTAGTAGTGGGTCCAAGTAATACCACAGTTGTGCTAATTTTCAGTTTAATTTATTCTGATGCTTACCTTTCTAGACATTGGTAACATTCTTTAAGCAGAGGTCACAAACTCAACAAGTAGGGCTCAGACAGGTAATGCAAACATGAGTTGTTGAGGAATTTTGCTAGAAGAGAACCCTTGACACCTCTTGTGAGCAGCCATTATCAGTTAATTTTATGGCCTGTTGTCACCAAATCAAGTCCAGTATTTCTAGATCTTTGAGTTTTATTTAAGAGAAGCTAGGATCTGGATTTTACGTGAAATCTCCAGATTTGTAGATACTCGTTCATTTTATTAGACACTAAAAACTGAACAAAATACATCTATGGATTAAATTTGGCTCTCCTGCCACCAATTTACAATCTTTGTTTCAGAGTAGTGGTTCTGCAAGTGGTCCTTGGAGCAGCAGTATCAGCATCACCTGAGACCTTAATAGAAATGCAAGTTCCCAGGCCCCACCTCAGCTCTCTACTGAATTAGAATCTCTAGGAGTGAGGCCCAGGAATCTGTTTTAATAAACTCTCTGGGTGGTTCCAATGTGTGAAGTTTGAGAACCATTGTTTTGGAGTCTGGAAGTTGATAGCACAATTTTTATCTGAGGATAGATGCAAAGACAAGTTCATTGAATATCCTGTAGCTTTATCAAGTATATTTCTATATCAAAAATATCAGAGGTATATTGTTTTCAGATATAGATGAGCTTTTATATTTTTATTGCCAGCATCAGAATATACAATTATTAAATCACATTTTATTCTTTTTTTTTTTCTCCTGCCTTGCCCCCCTGCAGGTCCACCGCCCCCCCCCCCATGGTTGTTAGAGCATTGCAAATGAACTTAATAGCAACTCTGCCACATTTTGACTTCACTAGAACACATTGTAGATTTTTATTTATTGGTTGATTAAAATTAGATAAGTTTGTTGCTAATTTGAGTTCTGTTTGCTAGAATTAGATCTTGAACTTCCATTTTTAATTATCTTTTTATATGGGAGTGAAATTTAACTTACATGGTTTTATGTAAGCCTGGCCTCCTAATCGCTGACCACTTCATTCACATTTTAATGGCCAAGTATGCCATTATTTCCTCCATTCTCTAATGTCTAGACAATTGCTATCCTGATTATTCTGAAAACATTCCTTTTTGTGTTACCCATAAATACATTTGTTCATTTAAAAGTCCCAAGTGCCTTGCTAATCAAATTAATTATGAATTTCATATAGATAATTTTACATTTTAAAGTACATAGAAAGCTTTTAAATGAGAAAACTTCATGTATGTCTTGCATAATGAAGTGCTAAAAATGTGCTTTAGAGTACTTAGAGTGCTGAGATTGAGAAGTTTGGAATAATCTGATTTAAAGTAATGGATAATGGTATATGTCTTTCTCTGACTGACTTATTTTGCTTAGCATAATAATCTCTAGCTCCATCCATATGATTTCATTCATGTGGAATTTAAGAAACAAAACAGGGGCGCCTGGCCGGCTCAGAGGAGCATGTGACTCTTGATCTCAGAGTTGTGAGTTTGAGCCCCACATTGGGTGTAGAGATTACTTAAGTAAATAAACTTTAAAAAAAACAAACGCAAAGGGGTAAAAAAAGAGAGACAAGCCAAGAAACAGACTCTTAATTATAGAGAACTGATGGTTACCAGAGGGGAAGTGGGTGGAGAGATGGGGGAAATAGGTTATGGGGATCAAGGAGGGCACTTGTGATGAGCGCTGGGTATGGAAGTGTTGAATCACTATATTGTACACCTGAAACTAATATTACACTGTGTGTTAACTAACTGGAATTTAAATTAAAAAAGTAATGGATAATGAATTAAAAAATTCATCAAATTATATTTCTATGTAATATTTACTAATGAAAACATGCTTATATTCACAGGGTAAACCAGACTTGAATACAACATTGCCAATTAGACAAACTGCATCAATTTTCAAACAACCAGTAACCAAAGTCACAAATCATCCTAGTAATAAAGTGAAATCAGACCCACAACGAATGAATGAGCAGCCACGTCAGGTAAGGATCTAATTTTTTCTCCAATCTTAATTTGTCAGAAAATTCTGGTATTTTTACCAGACATAGTTCAAGTAAACTGGTTAAAATGGTAAATATTTGGAAGGAGAACTGTTTTATGTGCTAGGCTATTGCATGAATGCTAGAGAATAATATAATATTTAGGTAAAATGTTTTAGGAAAAAAATTAATTAAAAATGAATCTAAATTAATATGGACTACATTTTTATGGTTTTGTGTGGTAATGTACATGAGATTTGCTTCTGCTAATCTTAGTTTTTTTTAAAGATTATCTTTCCAGGGAGTAATATTTCCCAAGGGGACGAAGCATGCAGTTTGTGTTGCTTAGTTTAAAAATACTTTCTATTTTATAGAAACTACTTTTTGTTCTGATTTCTTATTATATGAAAGCTGTCCCTCCCCTTTTGAAAAACAGAATTAAATAAACTTTGTTAATATGGTATATTGTCCTGTGACTTCCATTTTTGCAGAAATTGAGTTTATATTTCTCTTTCTTTATTGCTTCAAGCTGTATTGCACCAGAATCTGTTCTTAGAAAAAAGTATTACCTGAGAGGCCTCCCTGCTGCTTAATAATGTCACATAGCCAGGGGAGGGAGACTTGACAAAATGCTTACCTTTCCAAATAACCTTGCTCATTCACTGCCTAATTGTGGTCAAAAAGTTTAGGTACTTCGGGAATTTTTAGTAGCAATTGGGGTGAGGGAGTGGAGGGAGAAACATCTGTGCATATTTTTTTCTCTCCTTTCTCTGCCTACTCCCACTTACAGATTAGAAATGCTGATTTACCTACGACAATTATCTTTTGCTCTCATATTCCCCGTTTAGATGCCTCACTCCACCTTTTCATTTGAATTTTGTTTTTCACTAGTCCCTCAAGTGTCTCATCTCCAGACTTCATAAAGGATTGGGCCAAAACTTTCAGACAGTTGCTCTAGAAGAAACTACATAAAGAAATTCAGTTCCCACATCCTCTGTAGTGTTTTTTCCTCTTCAGGTGAGCCAGGAAAACAGAAGATATTTGGAGCCACATTGGATCAGCATCTTGCTATAGATGTCTCAAGATTTGAAGTTCTAAACTTGCTTTACTGTTGGTCCCCAAGAGATTCAACAGGGGCCATGTAAGTGTATCACATCCAATATAAAAGATGCGTACCTGCATGTGCCTTTAGGCTCTTGTCAGCACTTAGGTTTCCTTTGGGCCATTCAGAGTTCTGTGCCAGGCTTTTCCCTTCCGTTTCACTACTGCACCCAGTGATAGTCACCAGACCTCCCGTAGTTTTAGTATAGTCATGACAACAGGGAAGGAGTTCTGCCATTCTGAACTTTGCCCACCTTGAAAATGCCATTCCCTGATTGTATTCTTTCTTAGATACTGTCTAAAGTCTTGAACATCTTGTCCTTTGGCTTTTGGTGATTTTTAAATCGTTTCCTTGTAAAGATTTTTATCGATAGAAATTTTCAAAGTCTGTAATTGGGTAAGACCGTTTGCTTCAAAAAGCCCAAAAGATAAAGAAAGTGGAGTAACTAATAATAATAGTTCCATATTGGAAATTTGAGTTGTCTTATTGAGACTAGGTAGTAGATGGATTTTATCCTCATCTTTTCTTTGTCAAATCATTCTCAAAATAGTCTATAAACCCTAATATTTTCAGGCCAATTGAGTAGCAAATTATGGTGATTTAAACAGTAATTTAATCGTTTTCTATACCTAGTTCAGTCACAGATTTAAACAACTGTAGTAATTGTATTCATTGGGTGTTTCCCTGGCTGTAGAGACGCTGGTAATGGAGATTTTTAAAGCTGAAGTAGTCATATCAGTTGCTCCTTATTCACTGATACATTGGGTAGTTTTACATTTTCCTTCTTTTACTAAAGTTTATGACATTGTTTTCAAATGAGAAGTATATGTCAAGCTAAATCCCATCTCCCCCCCACCAATCTTATGTCATTTAACCCAGATCTTTTGAGGGTTTTATCTTCCTTTTAGCTTGCATAGACAGGAAGTGTTAAAATTATTTAGGAGGTTACTTCTCCGAAAGTTTGAACTTTTTTTCCCTTTATCCTCGTGTCACCTGACAGTTTTTGCTGTTTTTGATTATACCAAGACATTAGTTGGCTTTCCCCTGTCTTTATCTTCAACATGAGAATTGAGGTAATATTTGACTACTGTCTTGCTAATAGGATTTCAGAATAAAGGACTGGGCATTGAACAACTCTAGGAAAATAGCAGAGACAACTTTAAATTAATGTCTTGCAAATCATAACGTCATTCTGACAATTCCAGTATAGATCCAGGTTTTTAAGTAAAGGAAAGATGTTGATTTAAATTTTATTTTGACATACATATGTCAGATATGTGTTAATCAGCTCTTATTGTTGAGGAGATAGTTGAAAAAAAATTGGCAAAAATAATTCTTCCAACTGTGCTTTTCCACAGCCTTGCTGAACCAGATTGGCAGTATAAATTGCCAGATAGTCCATTTGGAGAAGTTATTTTGATCATCCAGTAAAAAAACTAGACAAAGAGGTTTCTATTTTTGAGGTTCCTGTGGATATAAATGTTTTTATTCCTTAACCGTGTCACAGTCTTTTAATAAGGTATTCAAGCTACTAGTATTGCCATTCTTTTTAGAAGGTTGAATTTTGAGACCTAGAACTAGGATTAGATTTTTGGATCTTCTTTGTTTTTGTTTTTGTTTTTTTTAAGATTTTATTTATTTATTTGACAGAGATAGAGACAGCCAGTGAGAGAGGGAACACAAGCAGGGGGAGTGGGAGAGGAAGAAGCAGGCTCATAGCGGAGGAGCCTGATGTGGGGCTCGATCCCGTAACGCTGGGATCACGCCCTGAGCCGAAGGCAGACGCTTAACCGCTGTGCCACCCAGGCGCCCCTAGATTTTTGGATCTTAACTCGGTTCCACCTTGAATAGGTTGAAGTGATTAATTTAGATGTGAAGCAATCATAGAAATTAATAATTCTTTTTTTAAAAATATTTTATTTATTTATTTGACAGAGACAGCTAGCGAGAGAGGGAACACAAGCGGGGGGAGTGGGAGAGGAAGAAGCAGGCTTCCCAGTGGAGCAGGGAGCCCGATGCGGGGCTCGATCCCAGGACCCTGGGATCATGCCATGGGCCAAAGGCAGACGCTTAACGATTGAGCCACCCAGGTGCCCAAATAATTCTGTCTTATATGACAAACATCCTATGCCTGTGTCATTATATGGCAGTCTGATTTGAATTCTGTAAAATATATGAATTACAAATTTCTAATGTATTGATTCCTTAGCTGCCTTAGCTTTAAAATGGCAAATTAGGGCATGTAAACAAAAATGCATTAAATGGAATTCAGCAGTGATTTCTGCCTACAATTAAAACTATATGGTAGAGATGGAATTTGTAAAACCTGGTTTTTATGGGTGAATAGTGAGATATTTATCAGTATATTATCAGCATATTTGATAAGTGCTTGTCTTTTCATTAGATTAAAAAAGAATCTGGAGTGAGGTGAAGGGTACTCTACCAACTATAAGACTATTATCCCAAACAGTAAGATGATTGAAATGTTCTTTTTGGGTCAGATATGTAAAACATATCCAGAATTTTTAACCTAATTGAATTATGATTTTGCTATTAAGGATGTCTTTCCCAGCTTTCTTCCTTCAATATATGAAGAACTCACATTTCTGTTTATCTCTTTGATGCTGTCATCTTTGACACTTTCTGGTCTCTTGCTTTTTCTTTTATCCTCAACTCAAACTTCATCGTTGAGCCATTACTTCTTTTAATTAGTATATTATAGGGTGCTCATAGGCTATGGGTGTTTTTGATAGTCTTTGAATATCAGTTACATATCTTACAGAATATTCACTTTTTTTACCAAAAAATAAATATTTAAAAATCAGTGAAGAAGTGTAGATTTAAATGTTCTATTTGATCCTGGATTTTTTCCTTGTATTTGCTAATTCTTCTCTCAAAAGATAAGAAACTTTACTCTCTTCTAGAAGTCAGCCTCTTTTTTTTTGGAATGATTTTTTCCCAGCTTTATTGAGATATAATTGACATATAACATTCTGTAAGTTGGAGGTCTACAATGTAATGATGATTTTATACACATAAACATTGTAAAATGATAACCACAATAAGGTTCAGTAACACGACCATCACTTCATACAATTGCCATTTTTTTGTTGTGGTGGTGGTGGTGGTGGTGGTGAGAATAGTTAAGATCTCTCTCAGCAGCTTTCAGGTATACAGTACGGTATTGTTATCTACATTTGCCATGCTGTACATAGGTACCCAGAACTTAATTCATCTTATAACTGGAAGTTTATATCCTTTGACTGTCACCTCTCCAACCACCCCCACTCCTGGCCACCATGAGTCTTCTCTTTGTTTCTATGAGTTCAGCTGTTTTAGATTCCATGTGTAAGAAAGATCATATAGTATTTGTCTTTCTCTCTCTGACTTATTTCACTTAACATAATGCCCTCAAGGTTCATCCATGTCGTTATAAATGGCAGGATTTCCTTCCTTTTTATGGCTGATAATATTTCTTTAACCATTCATCTGTTGATGGACAAAGCCAAGTTTTCCAAGAATATTGAAATTAATATTGGGAATTCCAATATTAGGAATAATATTGGGAATATTGGGTATTGGGAATAATATTGCAATGACATGGGTCTGTAGATACCTCTCCAAGACAGTAATTTCATTTCCTTTGGATGTGTACTTAGAAGTGGGATTGCCGGATCAAATGGGAGTTCTATTTTTAATTTCTTGAGAAACCCCCACACTGTTTTCCATAGCAGCTGTACCAATTTCCATTCCTACCAACCGTGCACGAGGGTTCCCTTTTCTTCACATCCTTGCTAACACTTACTATCTCTTGTCTTTTTGATAGTAACCAAGAGGGAATATTTTTAAATATGTTAGAAGAAACTTTTAAGACGAAGTTAAATTTTAAAAATGTGTGCACCCTAAAGACATTGTGTATGAAAAGTTTCAAAATATTTCAGTATTTAGTTATTATAACCCATAAAATTACTCTTCGCACTAGACATTCTAACAGCATTTACTTCTTCCTGACCTCAGGGTTATTTCTAGTATAACTTCATATTAATGTTTTTATGATTGAGAAATAGACAAGCTAAAGCACAGAGTTCCATGGAGGATATTACATTCCTTTTCTCTAGATAGAAAAATTGGCTGCCTGCACAGCGGAAATAGATGGCATGTTGTCCTGTACTACTTAAAAGCATTATTCTGGGTGATGTAGGAAGATGCCGTGTACAAAGGGTCAAATAACTGGTACAGACACGTGCTGTAGGTGTTCCAGAAGGGTGATTTTACTGTGGCTAGGAGGGTTGGGGAAATATTTAGAAAAGATATGGGACATATGCTGGACTTTGCAGATTGAGTGGGATTTAGAAAAGCAGATGCGAGGACGAGGACATTCCAATTAGGGAGAGTAGTGTTAGCAAAGCTCTTACAATGGCAGTGGGCAAGGAATGAGAAGATAAGTTGTTTGAATATCAGGGTTTTCATGGGAAGTAGTGGGAATTGAGAATATTGTAACGGGTTTCCTTAAATGTCAGTCTTTACAATTTTAAACATTATCATTTGCTATATTTATAAGAGAAAGAAATTTGGGATAGACAAAAGAAAAAATTTCTCATCATTTTTTAAATGCAATTAGAATAGTATTTTAGCACTTTTTATATTCTTTCAATTTATTTTTTAAAGATTTTATTTATTTATTAGAGAGTGAGACAGGGCGAGTAGGGGAAGGGAGAGGGAAAAGCAGATTCTCCGCTGAGCAGGGAGCCCCATGCTCGATCCTAGGACCCTGGGATCATGACCCAAGCCAAAGGCAGACACCCAACCAACCGAGTCACCCAAGCACCCCTATTCTTTCAGTATTTTAACGCATTTTTTGATGGTGTCTTTGATCATCTTTTGATCATAGTATATATACATACCATTAGATTATACACGTTATCCATGTCTTATATAATTTATGTGCTGTGATTTTATAATTAATTTATATTGCTCCAACAGCTGTGCATTATGCTAGCATATGATTTACTTGACCATTTCCATAGTGTTATTTCCAATTTATCACTATTATAGGTAGTGCTCCAATGACTGTCTTTATATATATAAGTTCCTTTCTATATTTTACATTGTTTCATCAGACTAGATTCCAGAAATACAATTAGTGTAAATATTTATGATTTTTGATACATAGTGGGAAACTGATTGCCAAAGGGTTGCATCAGTTTAAAAGTCTGTGGATAAGTTATGTGCATTCCAGTTTTAGCTTACCTTCATTGCCATTGAGTATTATTAGTACTTTTTTTTTTTTTTTAAAGATTTTATTTATTTGACAGAGATAGAGACAGCCAGTGAGAGAGGGAACACAAGCAGGGGGAGTGGGAGAGGAAGAAGCAGGCTCATAGCGGAGGAGCCTGATGTGGGGCTCGATCCCATAACGCCGGGATCATGCCCTGAGCCGAAGGCAGACGCTTAACCGCCGTGCCACCCAGGTGCCCCTATTAGTACTTTTTCTTGTCAGTAACTCAATATGTAAAAATGGTATTTCATTGTATATTTGCATTTATTTGAATACTCATGTATTTGAACAAACTAAAGCATTTGTGTTTAACTTTGCAAATGAGAAATGTTTAGAGAATTTTGAATAAGGAAGTAGCTTTTTTATTACCCCTCTGAACTGAATGTAAACATATCTCCTTGTGGCCTAAAGCTAATTCCAACATCTGTGCTCCCCAAATGCATTCCCTCCTACCATCTCAGAGATCTCACTCAATGGATTATGTCAACTACATTTCACCATTGACTTCTCTAACTGGCTTCTTCCCCAAAGTTTTTAATTATACACAAATCTTCCCTCTCTTAAAAAAATATTCATTTTACTCTTTGTCCCTTTTAAGATTTGTTTTCTTTCTTTTCCTTTTACAGTCAAACTTCTTGGAATTGTGTGTATTTAATATCTCCCTTATCTCTTAGTTTTTATATCTCTGAAATACCACTTTTGTTCCCACTCTGCCGTTTGAATGGCTCTCATCAAGATTGCTGATGATCCCTGTTAAATTGGATGGACAAATTTCAGTCCTTAAGTTGCACGACTTAGGCACTGTGACTACCCCTGGCTTCTTAAATACACTTTTAGTCTGTGACACTGTACTCTTGGTTTTCCTCCTTCCTTTTTTCTCATTCCCCTTCTTAGGTTCTTTTTTCTGTATCCATCGTTTAAAATCATGGGGTTTCCCAGGGAATACTGTGCATTCTCTGTATGTAAAGCCTGCGTGGATGATTTCATTCATTCTTATGGCTTCAGTTATCATCTATATGTTAATGATTTCCAAGTTTACGTCTTTCTCCTGAGCTTCAGTTGTTTGTATCAATCCACCTACTAACATTGCTTGGAAGTCTTACCAGCACTTCTAATTCATCTTATAATCTCCATCATCCTGTCAAACTGGCCCTTTTTTCTATGTGCTTTATCTCAGTGAAAGTACCACTGTCTACCTGGCTGCCTAAGCCAGAACGCTGAGCATCACCCTAGGCTCTTGCCATTGTTTACCTCAAACATCTAATTAGCCAACTAGTCCTATGGACTTTGTCTCCATAAATACTCACTTGCTCCATCTCTGTACCAGGTAAATGTCATTTCATCTCATCTCTCTGCTTATTCTCTTCAATTCATTCTTCATATTGCATTCAGAAGCTCCATCTGACCTGAAGATCTGATAATGCTGTTCTTCTGGAAAGCTTTTAATGATTCCTGTTAAATTTTAGGGGAAAAAAAACTGCTAAATATAATGTACAAAGTCAAAACACCTGACATGACTTACAGAGTACTTCATAATTTGGCTTTTGCTTATCTCCTTGGCCTCACTTTCTTTTCTTGGTCTACATTTGAATCACACGAAACTTTTTGCAGAGTTTTGAATGTGCTATTCATTCCCCACTCCCCTCCATGCCCACATCATGCCCTTGCATTCCCTGGTCATATTTCATGGTGTTTTCTTTTCTACATTTAATTACCTGTTTTCTACTCCTCCCTCAAGTCTGAACTTAGATATCACTTTACCTGTTTGGAAAACCACTGATTTATCAAGTCTGGCTTTAGAGATCCTCCTTAGCATCTCTCCCTTCTCCTTTTCTGCTCTAACTATTCATTGCTTTATCCACAGTATCTCCACTATGTTAGTGCTTAATATGCGTTTGTTGAATTATGAATTAATGAACTTTTTAAATTAAAAAATCTTTAACTGAGCCTTCAACCTGTGCCAGGCACTTACCTCTAAGTAGTAGGGTTACTGCAGTGAACAAAACATTTACAGCTCCTGATCTCAATGGATCTTATCTCCTACTGTAATAGGGAGAGAGACAAATACATATGTAATTATCATGGTATGATAAGTGCAATGAAAAAAAAAAGCAAAGGAGAAAATATATGGTCTTCAACAGCAGAGAAGTATGGGGAGAACATCTTAGAGGTCTTAATCTGGTTATTGTACGTAATATGAGGGATGACTTAAGGCTAGGAGAACACTGAAGAAACTGTAGGAAATTAGGACATAGATGATAAGATCTGTTTCCTGCTGGTCATAAAGTCATTGACAAAATTTGTTGACTTATCAGCCATGCCTGCGAGAAGGAGTTTTAGAATTTAGGTAATTGGGAGAATGATGCTATCGACAGGAATATGGAAATATTGAGGGGTAGGTCAGTTTTTTTAAAATAATAAAATATGAATATGAGTATTAGAAAATTTGCACCCTTAAAGCAATTATGGGCTCTCCAGGTAGTAAAAGATGATGGTTGACCCAAGAGAGAAAACTGGTTTGAAGACTTGTCAGTCTTTATGGAGGTAAGAGTTATAGCCAAGAGGTTAGATGTAAATATTTTTTTTTAATTAATGAATTCATGGGTTATTCATTCATAGTAACCTCTAATCATCTTGTATTTTTGTAGTCCATCTAAAAATATTGTAGCTATCATGTGGGGAGACCCATGACATTTTTCAAAATTTTAGTATTTACCTAGGTAACATAGGAATATAGATGAAAAAAAAATACTAAAAATTTTGTTTCAAAAGAGTAGTTTCCTATCTTTTATGTCTTCTAGTCTCATTTCCAGAGGCTTTATTCTTAATTCTGGCTGTTTTCCTTTATAATTACCTCTCTGTTTCTGAATAATATACTTATTCTGCTATATTTTTATTTGTTAATTTTCAACATTATTTCTCGACTTCTCACAACGGTAGATGAGTACATAGTTCTCTCTCTCTGCTCTCATGTTCCCAACATAGTTGTATCATGTTTTTGGTTAAATAGGGTTTACATTATTATGACTGAAAATATTCATGCACAGGGCAAATAATGCCCTATCATCATCATCAGAATGGGTTTCATAATTTGTTGTTGTTGTTAATCTTAAGAATTGTATGCTAGGTTTCTTTATGATTATAGTTAATCTTTCATAATGCTTTACTATTTCTGCCACAGGCCTATCAATAATATTTTTCTTATGCTGAAATCCATGGGATTCTGTCTTGTGTTTTTCTTGGAGTCACCTCGACTCCCCTTAGGCTGGATTTGTTCTCTAGTCCTCCTGGGTAGCTGTGGCTCTAGGGATTTCCTGTGCTGTACTTCTGCACTGGACTTTTCTGGATTTCTGTCTTCTTCTCTCTCAGTATATACCCTTAATTGTAGCTAATCCTCCAGTACCTTTCTCATAAAATATAGTGGGAAGTAAAGTTTTTGAGAACCTGCACATTAGAAATAACTTTATTCCTCCTGCACACAATCAGGTTTGGCCCAGCATCATTTACCAAAAAGAGCGTTCTTTTTCATTGCTCTTCGTGGTCACGAATGTCATAAATGAAATGCGAAAGAGTGGAAGTCTTATGAAAGTTTTTGGGCTCCCGGTTCTATTTTTGGTCTATTTGTAATGTGAATCAGTTTCTACACTCAGGTCTATTTCATTGGTCTGTTTGTCTTTTCTTTCCTAATACCTCACTGTCTTCAATACTATAGTTTTATAAAAAGTCTTGATATCTGGTAGTATACATTTCCAGCTTTGTTATGCTTGGCTTAAGATTATCTTGGTTAGTTTTGGCTCTTTGCAGTTCCACATAAATTTTAGATTGACCGTGTCCACTATTCTCCAAACCCTGCTAGGATTGTAATCTATAGGACAATATGGAGGAGAATTATCATTTTTATAATGTTAAGTCTTAAAATTCATAAATCTTATATATCCCTCCATTAAAACATAAAATTATATTAAAATCATAGTTTTCAGTCTAATGATCTTATATATCTTTGATTTCTAGATATTTGATGTATTTTGATGCTACTCTAATTACATTTTTTTGTTTTCTAGTTGTCTGTTGCTAATATGTAGAAATAAATTGATTTTGTAGATTGTACTTATTTATCTTTCTAAATTCACTTATTAAACATAGTCAGTGAGCCTCTTCAACTTTATACATGAACAAACAAACCTGTCACCTGCAAATGAGAGTTTTATTTCTTCCCTGCTGACCCTTAAACCTTTTTTTCCTTGTCTTATTTCGCTAGCTAGGACTTCCAATACAGTCTTAAATAGGAGTGGTAACAGATATCCCTCTCTCATTCATGTTACCAGGGAATGATTTTAATGTTTCTCCATTAAATATGATACTTGCTGTAGGTTTTTTTTGGTAAATACCTTTTTTAGATTAAGGAAATGAAATTCACTGCTGTTCCTCGTTTACGAAGAATATTTTTCATGAGTGGGTATTGAATTTTATCAAAATCTTTTTCTCTACCTAGTTAAATGCTGAAATGTTTTTTATTCCTTATTCTGTTAATATAGTGAATTTACAGTGATTAGTTTATGTGGTGGATTGTGCTGCTTGGTTCTTTTGAATATTACACAAGCCTTGAATTCCTGGATTAAGCCCAGTGTGGTTATGATGTATTATCATTGTTATTGCTGTTTAGATTTGCTGTTATGTGGTTTAGGATTTTTTTGCATTTATATTCCCTAAGAGATTGACTTGCATTTTTCTTTTCTTGTAATTTTCTTCTCAATCTTTAGTATGGAGGTTTTGCTGGCTTTGTACAGTAAGCTGGGAGGTTATCCTTCTTTTATGTTCCCTAGAGGAGTTTGTGTAAAATTGGTACTTATCTCCATGTGTTTGGAAGAGTTAATTGTGAGGCATCTCCTCCCCCCTTTCTTTAAATGACAAAGCTTGAAATTAGGTTCAATTTATTTGATAGATATGTGCATGAATATTCATATTTTCTATTTCTTCTTATGTCAAATTTGAGAATATGTTTTTCTAGGAATTTGTAGATTTCATAATTTTCAAATTTAGTAGTTTCAGATTGTTGCTAACATTTTGACAAGTATTGCATGCCCACTCAGTGTAGGTTCGATGTGCTCCTGACAAACTCGACAAGCAGCTGCAGCAGATGGTCTTGCACTTCCATCCCCCTCAACCCTAAGTTTTGCTGTTTGCGTCATTCTTCCAGCCTCTTTAGCCCAAATTGTTATCTTTTGCCTTAACAAGAGACCTCACTATAGTTTGCACAGCCACATGAGTCAAGCTTTTCCTTGATTTACATAGTAATTTTCTTGTCATGATCTTGCCGTTTCTTCCTGGGACCCTCTCACAAAATAAGGAGGTGGCTAGGGTTTGACTTTGATGTTTGCAGGCCATGGTATTTAAGTTAAGTTGTTTTTGCTGAACAGAACTAGACAACTCAGATACCATAAGGGGTTGATTTGAAATAGAGCACTTTATAAACTGGACGGTGAATTCCTTCTGGTCAGGAAGCATCATTCCTCTGTATAGCCCTAACCCAGTGTCTTGCATATTTAGCTTTTCATGAGTCAGTGAATATAAAGTGCACATTTTCTTGGTTTTGCTTTAGTCTACAAATACATGACAAGGCCCTTTGTTCTTTGATTGGATTTAGCAAAAGCCTTAGAAAAGTGAATCAAATATTCATTGAATTTATGAAATTCTAACATTAGAAAATGAGAAATTCAATAAAAATTGCATTTTTCCAAAGAATTTTCTCATTTTTTAATTGGTGTTTTGATGACCTTTTCTGAGATGGATGAGACAGTGATTGGTGTTTCTATTTAATAGTGAAAACACATCCAAAGAGATGAAATGACTTGCGTAAATAAGGCAGCACATCTCTTTAATAGTTGAGTCAGGACGAAAACATTCAGCTCCCAAACCAGTATCTTTCCGTCACCCTGTACTCCTGCTTAGCCACAAAGTCATCTCTAAACATTTGAGTGCCCGCGCTGTGTCTAACATCATGCTCTTTTTTTTTTTTTTTAAACATCATGCTCTTGACAGAGGTGAAGACTGTGCAGATTAAAACTCTTAAAATGGCGAGATTTTAACGGTGACTTTGGGTTCTTCTATTTTACAAATTATTAACAGACACCTTTTTATGCATTTTAAATATTTGTTTTTGTTAGAAAAAAATGCTCATAGTCTTATTTCTTTGACTCTTACCATTAGTTTTAATTTGTTGCTTAACAGTAATAGAAATACAGAAACATACAGAGAACCATCATAAAAGGCAGACTTTCATAAGTCTTCTGATAGCAGGGGATTTCAACAGTGAGGGCTTGAATCAGGAACTGGATTTGGTAATTACAAGGTTACTGTGACCTTCGGCAGGTCAGTGTTAACATAATAATAGGAGTAGAGTAGAGTTTAGAAGAAGAGAATGAATGGAAGGAGAGGAAATAAGAGGGAAAGTTTCTCTTCTAGTAGAAAGAAGAAGATAGAGTTGGTTTGAGGGAGAAGTAGTGTGCATAGGGACATTTTTTAGGTTGTCCGTGTTGGAGTGTATCAGTCTCTTCGGGGAAAGAAGCCCAAGGAGAGGAAGAGGGAAAATGGAAAATGTAGGAGGAGAAGTTGGGCAAATTGTTGGGGCAAGATCAGGAGGAGGCAGAAGATACCACCAAGAGCCAAGTGTAGAGATAATCTTAGAAATGCAGCAGGATACTTACTCCTCGGAGACAGGAGATAAGAAAAGAAAGAGTAAATGGCTGGGAGGGGGTCTCTTGTGGAAGGGATATTTGATGAGGCTCAAGGCCCTTAGGCTTGAACTCCTGGCTTTCTAGTCAACAATATCTGTTGTTAACAGCTACTTAGCATAGGAGCTGACATTCAGCTTCTGGTACATATTTAAAATAAACAATGAGAAATAGTTCAGATATATAGGAGTTTTAGATGAACTTTACTTAGTTTCATTATTGAAATTTCAGTGTGTTTCTGTATAATCAGTTCATTTTTTTTGGTGGAGATTATAATTTCAAAAGGTAAGGGAGGATGTATTTTCAAACAATATATGAGGGCTAAAATCAGTTTTAAGTTTTTGTGTGGCCAGTTTGGGGCTTTTAGTTTAGAATTGCCCAGGCCCTACCTGTAGCTACACATTAAGATCTTACAGAAATTAACATGTTCAAGATCCACCTTTTGTTCTGTTTTGTTGCTCTGCCTGTACTTGAATACCTAAAATCGTTCTGAACAGAGACGTGCCTTTCTCAGTAGTCAGTGGCAGATTTGCACATGTGTGTGGTCTCCAATCCTTTGGGAATAACAGAGAGCTCCTTTTAAAATCTGTACATACAGATTTTCTAACATAGGGTTGGAATATAAAAGGTCATGTTTTAGTTGTTTGGAACTCTACGGCTTCCAGTAGAAATGATATTATAAATGGTTCTAGCATCCCAGACCAGCCTATAAAAGACCATTTAATCTTAGGTGTGTCTGAATTATTAAAAATAATTACTGTTTATAACCATGTTTCTATCTGGAGGTGCCTTAAATTTCAACTCTGAAGGTAAGAAATACTTTTCCCACTTCTGCTTTGTCTTATACCCTTGCCTGGCAGTGACAGAAAACACAACCAGCTCCAAGCTACTTTGGTGGTTCTTACGGGGGCCCAGGAGTGAGGAGCTAGGATAGAGACTCTTGGAGCTGGCTACGGTCAGGGCATCTACCAATGGAGGGCTCTTCTTTCTGTTTCAGCAATGAGATTTGGGCCTCTAGCGTTGTAAACCTCCTACCTGTCCTCTTTGTCTTTCTCTGAACCAGCGGTTTTTAACAGACCTGATTTTGTCCGTCTTCCCCCATGTACCCAGGGAAATTTGGCAATGTCTAGAGCCATTTTTGGTCACAACTGGGGTAGTGCTAATGCTATCTAGTGGGTATAGGCCAGGGATGCTCCTAAACCTCCAAAACGAAGGATTATCCAACCCAAAATGCTAATGATGCCAAGATTGGGAAACTTCTTTAAGCCATCTTTCCTGGTTCGAGTTTGGTTTTTTTGTTTTTCTTTCTCTTCTTGCTTCACTGCAGAACAGAAATGTAGTTCGTGTTCCCTGATTCTCTCCTACCTTCTGTTCTTGAAATAAGCTCAGAGCCCTTTTGAGGTTTTTCTAAGGGCTTTACTATCATCACAACATGGAAATAGATGGAGTAAAAATAACAAGAAAATTACAGTTTCAGGAAATCTTAATTAAAAGCTACCCATGATATCCGCTGGACTTTAAATAGAACAAAATTCTGATCCTTCTCTGGGCTTCCCCTCGTTCTTCCCCATTGTGGTTTCCTCATTCCCTGGGTTCCCTCCTTCCTCACTCATTCTACTCAACTGTGGAGAGCCTCGGCAGTGATCCTTCCACAGTCCTCCAAATGAGCAGTGGCAGGAGGGATGAAAAATTCTTGCATCGTTTTTAACAGGGAGTTATGGGAAGATTCTTTGATAGGTCTAGCCAGAACTATTTTCTGTCGACTTCCTCCTTTTATGAAATTCACAGAATGAGATTATATCACAGCATTTTCCTAAGTCCTGCTGCGTGGCACAGGGTCTCCTTTCCCTACTGGTTTCTCCTTTCCTCTTGCACTGTGTTTTCCACTTCCACGGATGTCGTGGACGTGCATGTGCTCGTGCTTAGAACGGCCCATGCCTGGTTGAATGCTCACCGTTGCTATCGTGAAATTCTTAATACTTTTTGAACAACGGACCTCGCATTTTCTTTTTCATCTCACTGAGTCCTGCAAATTATGTGGTCGGTCCTGCTCACCAGAGTTCTCCCAGCCAACTTTGGTTTAGGTGAGAGGCAGTCCGGCTTGGATGAGAAGAGGAAAAGGAGGAGTTTTAAGATATTTGTAGAAAGAAAACCCCAGCTGAAAATCTGGGAGGGAAGGGCAGATTCAAATGCATGTGCTCAGTCTTCATGTATGAATACTCACCTTTCAGAGTTGATTATTTTTTAATTTGTTCATATTTATTAATTTTAGGAAGATGACCAGTTACTTATTGAATGCTATTGTATGGTCAGTGTGCTGAAAAATTTAATAAAATGATATTTGCTCTGTATTGGGCATGTTCAGATGTTTGTAAAAGCTCCTCATTTATTTGCTATAACTCTTTGAGCTTGTTTTTATTGTCCCTTTCCATAGAGTTGGAAACTGACATTGAGACAGGTTAAGTTGTTTAACTTTGTAAAACTGGTAAGTGACAAAGCAAGAATTTGAACTCAAGCCCGCTGCCAGTCACTCTGCCACTCAGACGTTAAATCTTCCTGCCCTTCCTACCCTTGACAGTTGACTGTCAAGTTGATGTTATGAGTATAAAGAGAAGGTCAAGTTCTTTTCATCAGTGAATTTTTTTTGGACACTACACGAACATATCAGTGCTTTTCAAATTACATATGATGGTGGATGAAAATAATGCTGGTATATTTGATCTACATACTTTTCAATGTTTCATGAGAAATAGATATGAATATAATTGACCTAAAACAGTGTTCTTATAGAAAGAATTCAAAAGTCTTCTGTTTTTATGCTCGGGAAACCACTCCCCCTCTCCTGTTTCATGAAATATCTGCTACCACTCTGTTGTTAGTGGGACTCATCTGAAAGCATTTTCTTGGATTAGGGGGGTCTCAGACTTTAATTTCCATCCACCAAATAAAAATGTGATGTTCAATGGGGTCGATATTTGCAATTAATTCTAAGAAAGCTAATTTGCAGAGAATATATATTACATCAATTCTTTGGTTTTTATCATGTAAGCTACCCCCAGATTATGGTTTGCTACCGTAAAACTCCCATGCCAGCTGTAGTCTAAACATTGCAAGCCTGGGCTTCTTAATGCTGCCTGCCGAGAAGGTGGGCATCAGCACAAATTGCCTGCAATTGACGACTTACACAGTGTTAGGCAAATTAAGAGTAACTTGACAGTGTTGTTGGCATTTATTGAACTTTCATCAGCCTTTGATTTCGTGAGTGAAAGGGTCTGAGGCCTGTTACCTTCTGATCTAACATAGAGCCAAATATATAAATGCTCTTGCAGGGCTGTTATTGGTAAGATCAGGACCGTTTAATCACACTGACCTGGGTTTTAATTCCAGCTGCACCACTGACTAGTTACGCAACCTTTGGTAGGTGACTGTACATGGGACTAATAATGCCTTCTTCAAAATGCTGTTGGAAAGATTAACTGGATTTCTGTACATAAAGCACTGAACACAGTGCCAGGCCTCTGGAAAGGGCTTGGTGGGTAAGTGGTAAGTTGTCCTCTTCCTCCTCCTCTTTTCTGCCAAGAGAATGTGACTGGGCATCAGCAGAACTTTGGGTCAGCCCTTTCTCTATTCACGCCTGAACAATTTAGTATGCTCTTAAATATACTTTGACACATGTCTTCCTGCAGTGAAAAAGAGAAAGGCAAATATCTTCTTCCAGTCGTCTGCAAGAACAGAATAGAATAATATATTTTTTACTTTTCTGGTGTAATGAGGAATAAAGCTCAGAGATCTTGGTGATCAGTGTACACCAGCCTTATGTGTGCAGTACCATTCTTTCAATACAAACCAAACCAGTCTTTCTCGAACTGAGATCCCTGGCCCTGCATCAGAATCACCTAAGACACGTACAAAATAAATAAATAAATCTAGCCCCATACCCCAGACCTACTGAACAGAATCCCTAGGGCTGAGACTTTGGGATGAACATTTAAAAAAAGCCACTGTGGTTGTTCCTCTGCATGAGAACACTTAGAAATACTGAGCAGTACTCTCTGTCTCCCCTCCTTGCCTCTTTAAGATAGTCCCTTGGCTTGCAGTAGTCTTTGCTGCTTTGTAGAATTCTTACACTTCTTTTTCAAGAGCTGCCTCTTCCTGAAAGCCTTCCCAGATTCTCCCAAATTGAAGTTAATTTTGTATCTTCACTGTTGTGGCTCTCATAGTCTACCTTGTAGCGTTTTGCTAGTTTCCCGTCAAATGGTAAGCTCTGAGAGGGCAGCGATTGCCAGTTATCCTAGTAACTATCCCCAGTGCCTAACAAAATACTTCACATATAATGGGCACTAAAAGAGTATTTGTTGAATTTGGATTGATCCTCTAATTATGTTTTTCCAGTAAACCGTCTTGTCCTGACTTCCGCAGAAGAGCGCACATTCCTTCATTGTACATATTATCAAGCTCAGGGTGTTGGAGGACGCTACTAACAGACATAACTAGCCCGAGTTCCCAGTGCGTCAACATAGCGATGTGTGTTTGTGTGTGGTTGTGAGCAGTTGCTTTGCAATCCCTATTTCTTCCTCATCCTCTTCTTTGGATACCCTCTGGAAGACAAGTTGAACAAATCCCCCCAAGTCCCAGTTAAATCCACAGCAATTAAGAAAAGAAAATGCTACTACAATTGTATCTGGGTTGGTTTTATTTTCAGAAAACAGATTGGTCATCCCGCTAAAGAAGCAGCTTTCATAACACACTGTCCTGTGTGTCCCCTGGGACTCTGAGACGAAGTACATGCATCTGTACTTCCACTGATGTCGTAGATATGCCTCCTACATCCATGTGAGGAGCAAAGGTGTGGCGATGCACTCAGGTGTCCAGGAAGATGGTTCCTCCAAAGCTCTGCTGCCCCTGTCCCTGACATTTTAGACACTGCTGTGGTTCGGAATGACTCTATTGCCAGCTTCTGCTTCTCCATCAGCTAGTCAACTGGATAGGGCATTCCCCAGATTTTTGGCAATAGAATGTGATGCTTCAAATTGGAGCTATCCAATTTTCTTATGTACTGGAGGGTGACAAAAGAAACAAGGTATTAGAGGCACCTGGAGGGTCTTATTATTGGGGATTAGAGAGGGATATAATAACTGAGGGTGATAGCACGTTTTGGGATTTTCTCCAAATATTCAATCACTGCTTCTTAAAAGTGTTACCTTGATTATTTGGCCTCGCACCAGGCAGCAGGGTTATGCTGAGATTATCATTGGATTTGGCAGGTGAAATCAGATATTCAGTGGGTAGGTTAGGATTTATGAAAGCCATAGTGCTTATGAAGGTGTGATGGAAGAGATTGGATAGTTTTGATAAGAGGGAGACTCCTTACAAATTTAGGGAGACTCTTCTTTCTTTCTTTCTTCTTCTTCTTCTTCTTTTTTTTGTCTTTAGACTTTTTTTTTTTTTTGAAGATTTTATTCATTTATTTGACAGAGACACAGTGAGAGAGGGAACACAAGCAGGGGGAGTGGAAGAGTGAGAAGCAGGCTTCCCACCTGAGCAGGGAGCTGGATGCGAGGCTTGATCCCAGGACGCTGAGATCACAACCTGAGCCAAAGGCAGACACTCAGCCACTGAGCCACCCAGGCACCCTATGTCTTTAGACTTTTAATGGCTGGAGAGGTAATATAATAAGAACTCCAGATGGCCACAATTTGTCATCTAGTAAAAACATGGAATTCATAAATGAGCAGGTCAGGAAATTTTAAATTTAGGCAGAGGAAGACTTCTCCCTTCCCTGTACCTCTCCACAGCATGCAGGGTTATAAAATGATCAGAGATAAAGAGGAAAGGTCATTGAATTTGGTGGGAGGGGCTAACTGCCTCCTAGAGTAAATTTGGTGAAAATTTATGAGGAAAGGGACTGGGTAATCAAGTTGAAATGGGCCTGGGGGATGGAGTCAGTGCATATTGTCCATTCCTTGAGGAACTGGCTTGGAAAATAAAGAAAATGGTAATTCTACCAGCTGGCTAAAGTTTGTATTTATTAAAAAACAGAGAACAATTGTAGTACCCCAAAAGAATTCCCTTGTTCTGACCCTTTGTAGTCAGACCCTCCCTCCACCCCTAATCCCTGGCAACTATCCCTGTAGTTTTTGCTTCCTCAGAATATCGTATAAATGGAATCATATAGTATGTAAAAGAGCAGCATAAATGGAATAATACAGTATGTGAAAGATTAGCTTCTTTCACTTGGTATAATGCCTATGTCAATTTAAAAAATATTTTAAAATGCAAAGAAGCCCCCAGCCCCAAAACAAACGAACAAAACCGGTGGGGGCCTGAGAAGATGAATGTGGGAAAGGTGAGTTAGGAACATACAGATTTGTAAACAGACATTTATCTCATGAAGACTGTTTCAGTTCTCACGAAAATTAGGTAAGCTGATCAGTGTTGAATGAGTGGTGGAAAGGATGGAGAACAGGGCACTGGTGACCTGTGCCCACCATACGTCATCTTTGATCAAACTAGATTCTTTCCTTCCTTCTCTGACCTTTCCCACATCCCCCATCTCTGCTGGGGAGCATGAGTAGGGGTAGAAATACACACTCAACATACACACATACACATACGTAAATCCATGTATCTCCATTTTCATGGCGTAAGCATTTCATCTATAGAGAGGTCATTGGTGCATATCTGATTCAACTTCAGACTCAGTTGAGGGCTGTCAGATGGTGTGTGATGATACCAGGACTTATAATCTAGACCCGTACACTCGTTTCTCAGTCCAGGGTTTATTTTGCAAAATTTTTCTTTCTGAATTTTGTATCATTTTCCTTTGAATTAATAGGAATTTAAAAATTGAGAATGAAAAATTATAGAATGTAAAAAATTGAACTTTGATATCTAGAATTGGATTTTTATGTAAAATGGTAGTATTAAAATATTAGTAATCATACCTGTATATAACTTATATGCTTTGTCTTTTGGTAGTGTTGATTTATTTTGTAAGTTAAGTTATAATTTTATTATAAAAGCACTTTCTAATCCCATACTCACTGATTCTTCCGGATACTTTTTCCTTTTTCTTTAGGCATTAACTGGCATTTGTTTTCTTTGTTTTTTTCCATAGTTGTGATAATCAATGCATAGATGATATTATTTCCCACAGAAAGGAAATAGCAGGTGGGGTTTCTTGGGACATTTATCACATTTATCAACTATTATCTTCACCTATTTTTCACCCATGATGATTAATGTGTTCATGTCCTCATATATGTTGAGCACATATTCTGCTGATGACATAATTTATAGGGAGATATAAGGAGTTGTTACCGTGTACCAAAGGTCTTCAGAAGAGACTGAACCATTCTATTGCAGGTTACTCTTGGTGCTAGCATGGGGGTTATTAGAGATCCAGTATATTACTCTTCTGCCAAAAAGAGATTTTGTTGTATCTTGCATTTGTCTGGAGGCAATTACCTGATATGTTTTATGTATCTAGAAGTCAGAATATAAGTCCTCAGAGTGGTCAAAATTTGCTAAAGTGAATATGATAAACCTTTACTCCATGACAGGTGCTTTATATATATTGCCTTATTAGACTCCACATTAATCTTATATAGTCCTCATTGCTGTCACATTTTACAGAAGAGGCAGTGGAAGGTTTAGACATCTAGAGCCAAAGTTTCAGCTTGGGTTTGTGAGTCCCTCAAGATCCTCATTCTGAGTCCTGTTCCTCCCATATTCAGGCAGTCAATATTTTTTTCCATACCAATACTTTTTCAGTACCTACTTGTGACAGGCCCCAGGTATCCGGGATTAAGGACAGATATACAGAGTCCTAAGGAATTCCTGTATTTGTTTTGGGGCTGCAGTAAATAAGAAAGAGCCTAGAAACGAGATAAGGTTTGAGGACAAAGACACAGTGTGTCTCCTCCAGGGCTGCGTCCACAGGGCAGCTCCTGGTGGGAGCTCAGTGAATAAATGTGGAACGGATGAATGATGTGATTGAGAAGTAATAGCTAACTTGGAGAGAAAATGAAGCACAGACAGGATATAAAAGTCAAACAGCAGAACTGTCTTGGACCATTCAGTGTTTGACTAAGCAATAGCATTCCTCAGTGGCCCCATGGAGTATGAGGAGCCTTCAGTGTGCTGACTCATGCCCAGAATGAGGATGCAGGGCCGCCGAGTGACTAAGGTGACCTGGGCTCTGCACAACAGGGGGAAAGTTGCCCATGAACGGGACACCCTTTTTAAAGAGCAAGGAAGTATGCAAAACGTTTTAGAAATGTTTCCATTAAAACTGGCTCTTTACCCCTTAAAAGTATGCCAAAGGGCTAACCTTCAGTATTGTGGAAAAATCACACAGGTGGAGGAGCTCTTTCCCTAATGGTATTGGATAAAGGGGTATTGCGTAATATAATTTGTTTTCTTTTCCCTGATAAATTATAACATTAAATTTTCATACCAAATGAATCTTTAAACATTCAAGTTACATTCTTTGGAAGATACCTTAGGAAGTACTATATGTAGTAGTATATAGCATGTAAAAATCTGACCTGTTGTAACAACTGAGTAGATTGCATAAAATAAGAAAACATTTTTTGATTAATATCATTTGAAGGAATTACGATGTGCTGAAATAATTCATATTTGGAGTGTCATTTAGTATCTGTAAGGAAAAAAATGGGGAAATTAGGAAACTTTCGAAATGATTTCAATTTCATCATTCAGCAGCATCGATGCGCTACTTTCTTGTTCCAAGAATGTATATTAACAGTGATGTTTTGCCTTACAGCTTTTCTGGGAGAAGAGGCTACAAGGACTTAGTGCATCAGATGTAACAGAACAAATTATAAAAACCATGGAACTACCTAAAGGTCTTCAAGGTATTATCCAAATCCAGTTGAGCAGTACCCGCTGTATGCCAGGCTATGTTAGACGCTGCGGAGTCAGAAATGAAGAAGACAGGGTCTTTACATTGGGGGATTGTATGCCTGGCTGGATGACCTCCTTTTGTGTTTTATTAAACCGAGGGAAAATGTATCTGAAAAGCCTGTGTGTTGCAGGGATGTTTCGGATTTTTTTCTGTTTAAAGATTTTGGCTTTAGGTTAGGTTCATCATAATAATCAACCCATGTGCTGCTTTTAGGACCAAATGCAGCTGAGTGGTGGGATTTCTCAAGCTTCCTGCTCAAAGCGGCATCTGGCTCCAGCACTTGCTCTTTCACTCTTCCTCTTATCAAATAACAGCTAACAACTCTTCTGCCTGTCCCTGCACAGACTGCTGCTGCCTGTAGCCGTGGGAACGGGCACACCTTGGTCCAGTAACGGCAGCAAGTGGGGTGTGGGGTGTAGATCTCAGTTACCTAGTGTGCCTGTCATAGCACATGTTAACTCCAATTCTAGAGAAGCATTATTTTTCAAGCATTAGAACTTCGGCTTCCAAATGTTGATAGTGTGGATTGCTCAAAATTCCTCACTGATGGTTAGAACATTGTGTCATCCCCCTGTGTTTTTGAAAATTATTGCTTTAACTGGTTTAATAAGTTTAGGACTTTAAGCAATGAGTTTCAATGTGATCATGTTGCCAGTCTCCTGTAAGTAGTCAAGGTGTGCAATTATTAATTCTATTAACTTGGATATTTTGTTTGGTGTTTGAAAAAGATGTGAAAGCTGCAGGTAGAGCATGCTTGCATTGGCTTTTCCTTTGAAGTCCCAAAACAAAGAAAAGTGTTGAGATATTGCTAGAAATTAATGTTAAAACCTACAAAAGAAACTATTCTAGGACTCCAAGGATACATTAATAGGGATACTTGGGTATAAGGCGACTTTAGAATGCATTTAGATCATTAAAATAAGTGACCTTGCTTGAGGAAATGTAGCCAACTTTAAAAAGCTTCGTACCTTAGAGAATGTGTTTTGAAGTTGTGTTAAAGTTTTATTAAAGTGCTCAGCCATTTTGTTGCTATTTTTTTCTTTAAGATTTATTTATTTATTTTGGCGGGGAGGGGCAGAGGGAGAGAGATTGAAGCGGACTCTGTGCTGGGCTCGGAGCCCACATGGGGCTTCATCCCAGGACACTGAGATCGTCACCTGAGCTGAAACTAAGAGTCAGATGCTTAACTGACTGCGTCACCTAGGCGCCCCTTGTTACTATTTCTTTTATTTTATTTATTTTTTTTATGATCCCCGAGGGGGTGCACCGTTCCTGGAGGTACTGCAATACCAGGTCGATGCGTGGAGTGGACGGAGCAAGCTCCTATTCCATCTCCTAGCTCCAAAAATCCATTAAATATATTGTCCTCGGATAGAGGACATATCAGATATTAAACTGATAAGAACAGATACTACACTTGATCTTAGCCAAAAGGCCAAGAAGCGATTACTATTTCTTTTAATATTAATTCTTTGGTATACAGTAACTATGAAGTGGATACGATATTATCTTTTACTTCTTTGGCTTGTGTCAGTTTTAAATATATGATCCCAAACAAACAAAAATATCAGTTGTTTTAGGTTACATAAGATTTGTTTAGCACATCTAGAAATTTCCTAAAATTTAGCTGGTATATATTTCTGATTGCAGGAGTTGGTCCAGGTAGTAATGATGAGACCCTCTTATCTGCTGTTGCCAGTGCTCTGCACACCAGCTCTGCACCAATCACAGGGCAGGTCTCCTCCGCTGCTGTGGAAAAGAACCCTGCTGTTTGGCTGAACACGTCTCAACCCCTCTGCAAGGCTTTCATTGTCACAGATGAAGACATTAGGTAAGGCAATTTAACATAAACTTCAAAAACTTGTCCTTTACATCGGATACATTTTATACTGCCTCTTCCTTTCTGTGGCACATCTAGTAAGTGAGGCATCAGTCGGAAAGTTACACTTTTTTTTTAACTAGATCTTTTGTGAAATTAACAGAAGGTGATATAGAACGCTTAAAACAAATACGTGCTTGAAAAAAGGTGGAAGCATCATGGTTGTATCCGAAGGACCCATCAGTTGTACTCTCTCCACATTGTTATTGAGTGTCTTTTGCACTTTGGAGTTCTGCCTTTCTGCTCTAAAGAATCCCTCTCATTTAGTGATGCCTTTTGTGATTGCTTCCTGCATTGGTTTGTCTGCAAACCAATCTGTCTTTAAAGCAGATCACAACCATGCTGCTTTAAGCTGAGTTGTGTTTTTAGAGTTCAGTTTGCTTATCTTGATTATGTTTACTCTCTTAAGCTCAGTTTAGAGATTTATCTCTGCTTCATCTTGTTTCAAGTAAAAATTTAAGGTGGCTACACACACACACACACACACACACACACACACACACACGGTAAAGGCAGATGAGGAGCAAATGGCAAAGATCAAGCAAAGGGAAAAGCATAAAGCAATAAAACAGAGTCAGGAGTAGGGAGAGGGCACAAGCTGCATCTCTTAACATCTTTTGCTTTCTAAAACTGGGCCACAAATTAGGTTTTTAGCTCCAAATAGTGAAAAGAAAACGTACAACTCAGATTGATAATGCCTAGAAAAATATAAGCAAACCATTGCTCAGAAGAAGCAAACTATTTCTGATATTAAGACCAGAAAGAAATTCTTATATGGGATTTATGAACTTGAGTATCATTACCTTATAATGAAACTGTAATGTATTGTATTTTCTTTAAAAATAGGACAGTGTGTATACTTCACTATTTCTACCCTCTGAATGTTAAATCAGAAGGTTTTTGTGGAGTATTCCTAGACAAAACCGGCAGGTGGCACTTTCGAATCATATAATTTAAAAATATGTTTTATGTTTGTATTTTTTTTTTCTAAATCCATAAAAAGTTGGCATGAAAATGTTTTTAAGGAATGAGTCTAGCTAGGTTTGTAATTGGAAGGCCCTTACTGGGTTTTAAAGTAGTTCCTTTTGCAAAGGTGTAACATGGCTCAAAGTTGCATTCATGTGTATTGATTATATGGAATTCATGATCAGCTTTATTTTTAAAGAAAAACAAAATGTAAAATCAAGGGGAGGAATCAGCTTGCTCTTTGGATTATCTTTACCCTCGAGGAAGGAAATTCCTCTGGAGACAAGTTCTTACCTATCTTGGAATGAATACCCAGTTAATCAGCAGGCGTTCTGCCAGGGCATCATGGTGTTGACTGAGGGCCTCTGAGTGATGTCATGGGAACGCTGATGGCTTCAATAGCAGATCTTTTGATAGTACAGGAAACTATCTCAAAACCAGATCTGCATGATTTCCTTTTAAGGTAAACTTGTTTAACAAATTGTCCATTTGATTTAATTGTCATAACAGAAATTATTAAGCAAACATTTCTTGTTGAATTAGTGCAGGTTCAAAATAAATCGCCGCAAATGGAATTGTTACCCTTTCTGTAATTGTGCAGCCAATATTCTCTTTATATTAAACCTTTAACTAAAGATCTCAATATTAGGTATATATTTTTTTCATCATATTTGATAATATTTTCATTCGTGGGTGTATTTGGGGGTTTTTTTGTTTTGTTTTTTTTTAATAGTCTCCATGCCCAGTATGGAGCCCAAGGCGGGGCTTGGACTCATGACCCTGGGATCAAGATCTGAGCTGAGATTGAGTCAGACTCTTAACCGACTGAGCCACATAGGCACCCCCTGTATTTGTTTTCTTTTTTCTTTCTTTCTTTCTTTCTTTTTTTTTTTTTTTAGAAATTTTTTATTTTAGAGAGAGAGTGCACACTCAACAGGGGGATAGAGGGAGAGAATCCCAAGCAGACTCCCTGGCTGAGGTCAGAGCCGGAGGTGGGGCTTGATCTCACAGCCCAAGATCAAGACCTGAGCTCAAATCAAGAGTCCGTCACTTAAGTGACTGAGCCATCCAGGTGCCCCTGTATTTGTTTTTTAATACAAGTAACAAGTTCTCACAAACTAAACAGCCTAAATCAACACCCAACCACTCACAGTTCCATAGGCCAGAAGCCTGGGCCAGATGTGACTGGATTCTTTGCCCAGGGTCTTAAGAGGCTGAAACCAAAGTGTCGATTGGACTGCATTCCCTTCTGGAGCACAGGGTCCTCTTTCAAGCTCCTATGACTGTTGCAGAATTTGTTCCCTTTTAGTTGTAGGACTGGGGCCTCTGGGTATCTTACTGGATGTGGGATAGGGCTGTTCCCAGCCTTTAGAGGCGGATAGCAGTTCCTTGCCCCGAGGTCCCCTCCACATTCCCTCTCCAACTTCTTTCAGGAAGGGCATAGCCCCTTTTTAAGAGTTTTTCTTATTAGGTCAGGCCCTGTGGGATAATCTCTTTTGATTAACTAAAGGTCCATTGATTAGTTACCTAGTCATGGAGGGACATCCCAGCCCATTCACAAGTTCTGCCTGCCCTTAAGGAGAGGGGGAGCGGTGTGTGGAATTATACAAGGAGTCTATCCAGGGCCAGGGACTATTTTGAATTCTGCCTGCCACAAAGGGCAAATGCTTTAATTTCAGCTTACATAAGTATGGGAAGTAATGATCAAGACAAAAGAGAATCAAGGCAAGCATCAGAGTTTAAGATATACCTCTCCAGCCAAAGCACCATTTGCTCTATTTTCTTCCTAACAGCATTACTCTAGGGCACTTGTGCAGATTCTCATACTCTCTTACTAGGAGTGAGAGATTGCTAATGAGACTGATACGGCATTTGTCGTAAACCTTGAGTCACGAGGCCAGAGGCAAGACTAACTAACTACGTAAGAAATAAACACTGTGTTCTTCTTTACCCTGCTCCAACTACATGAAAATCTGTTCAACTCCAGTTTCTTGTAATATGACAGAGAGCTCAGGCTATCTCAGTGACAGCCTCCGTCTTTGTGAAAATTCAATTAAAAAGTGGAAGCCTGTACCTTTTAACTCCTTGTGTTGTTTTAGACTTTGGTAAAGAGGACATCTAAAGCGTTTGTGGCTATACAGTTTATGTTAGCTTCTCACTTTGGATATAGTCTCATGAGATAGACGTATCAGCTGGAATCTAGTAAATGTAACTTTACAAGTGGTTGAGGACACAAGAAGTACATACTCAGTGGATCTTAGCATCGACTTCTAGAACGTTGCCCTCCTACCCTTCTGTGTTCCCAGGTTCGAGGCAGTGCTGCACTTTGTTTTCCTCAATATCGAGGGAGAAAGTCACTTTTGTTTCCCCCACTGTGGAGCCCTCAGTAGTCCTTGTTGTGTCTCTTACTTGTTACTGGGCTGTTCCATTTCCCACTCTGCATCCATCCTAACCTCTGGTCTCAGGGGATGATTTGTCTTGCTTTCTAGTCAGGGCTAACCCTTCCACCTGTACCTTTGCTTCTTTCCCTTTCTTGTTTTTTCCTAAGACTCTTACTTTCCAGGGTTCTCCCATCTCTTCTGTTTCTTCTTGGCCTTCCCTCTTGGCTCTGGATATGAATTGCTATTTACCATCTTGTCTCATTAGAACTATTTTAGAAATCCCTCTCTAGTACTGTCAGGGAGCGACTCTGAATTTTTTTCTGATTTTATAAACAAAGTTTACCAATAGGCTTTTTTCCTGTGCTTTGTTTCCCATCAAATGGTTCAGAACCTCTTTTTTTTTTTTTTAATGACTTGGCATTATTAACTTTCACTTTTGAGGTTCCACTGCAATCCCCAAGACACAGAGAAACTTGTGGCGTGTTCTTAACTACTCAGCTCATCTCAAAGAGATGCTGTTCAGTTTCTCTCCTTGGTACATAGGATCATGTGCTCTTGGCTTCTTCATGGTGGCCTGCTGCCAGTAGGACTGGGAACTCGGGAGAGAGCTCCGTCTGTCTTTCCCCTAACATAGCCATAGAATGCCAAACTCAGTCATGCTCCCCACTTCCTCCACTCTCTGCTTTGTTGAAAAAAATCTCCTCTTCTTAATTTTCCATATAATTTCTTTCTTTTATCCCTGCTTTCAAGTTATTTCTAATATCCATTATAGCAATAACCCCAAATCTTCACATACTTGAAATTTTTGAAGTTGAACAAAAAGTCACTGAAGTAAATCTACTCCTACCAGAATTCTCTGTCAAGTGTGGGATACCTGCCTGTCTGAATATTCCTCTTTTTGGCAAGGCTCGCCTCCTGTGCAGTTTGGTTTTGTGGGCGTATAAGAAAGTCTTGCAAAGTCTAAGGAGAAGGAAATGTGTTCTTCTCAGGAGTTTTCATGATTTTGAACTAAAGATAAACTGTAGTACCAGCTGCATGTTTCCATTACTTGCCAGATTATCAGTGCATTTACTCTGTTTTGTAAAAGGAAACAGGAAGAGCGAGTACAGCAAGTACGCAAAAAATTGGAAGAAGCCCTGATGGCAGACATCTTGTCTCGAGCTGCTGATACAGAAGAGATGGATATTGAAGTGGACAGTGGAGATGAAGCCTAAGAATATGATCAGGTAAACTGAGAGCAGAGAGAGAGACTTGCAGCCGAAGGTGTTTTATTTTCTTGCTTTTGCCCTTTGTAGCCTGACTCAGCAGAACATAAAAGAGCTTCTCCTCTGCGGAGGGGGCACGTACTGCTGTGTGACCTCCTCTCTATTTGAGAATCCGATCCTTTTGTCCTCTTGATGTGAAGACGTCCACGCCTTGCAGCCACTTGCAAGGGATCTAACCTCCTTCTTTAATGCCTGGTGGAAAACCTGCAAGGTGGCATTAGAAACAATCAGGGGAAGAGATAAAGGACTCTGCCAGGTAGGACAGTGGCTGCAGGAGAGGAAGGTGGCTGTCGTCCCCACCACGCGATCTTTCTGGGGTCTGTTGTCCCCTCTTTAAAATTCGGCTGTAAAGTAGGCAAAGTTCCCCTCTTTTTCTAGGTTCTCTCTAGCACAGGCTTAATGCAGAAAGAATGGCAAGGGCATTTTCAAAGACATTAAATAACTTACCTTATAACATACAAACTTGGACTCTATTGTGAGCTCACATGAGTGCCATAGGCTCTGTCCTGATGGCTGTATTTTCTCTTCAGGTGGTTGAGGTCAAGTCCCCAAGGGCTCGTGTGGCACCTTGCTTTCCACTGCCATCCTGCTTTGTTTTGGCAGGTCTGTCTTACTTTGTGCCCCCCATATGCCAATTCTTTATTTGTGCCTTTGAAGCCAAAACTGAGGGGTGTCAGGGAGAGAGAGACAGAGGGAGAATGAACAGAGTGAGTTAGAGTCCTAACTCCTAGTGTTTTGGAACCTGGCCTCCCTTTCCCTTTCAGTCTGGGGACCTGCCCACTAGTCGTTCTTGCATTCGGTGCTAGTCCTGGGGACACAGTGGTGGCCACAATCACACAGTCCCTATGCTCATAGAACTTGCCCTATAGTTGTATTAACCAGATGCTCACATAACTCCATAATTACCAACTGTGATAAGTGCTACAAAGGAAAAGCAAAAGTGCCCGCCGATGGCAGGGGAGCCGATATGATGTGAAGGGTCACCAAAGCCTCTCTGAGGAGGTTACATTTAGGTTGAGCCTCAAGGGCAAGCCGCAGTAGGCCAAAGTTTGGGTAAAAAGTGTTCCCATCAAAAGAAACAACAAGGAGAAGTTGATGCCTTTAGGGAACAAAGAAGAGATCTTCCCAGTTGGAATGTAACCTGGGGAGGGTTGAAGAATGTGAAGAGTCAGTCTCATCATGCTTCGCCTCCTGGCTTGCTGGTTAATATCAAAGCCAGTGGGAATCCACTGCTGGCTGAGGAAGGTGATCAGATGTGCTTATGCATATAAGATCCTTGCGGCTGCCCCCCCCCACCCCAAAGAGGATGGGAGCAGGGAGAGCCTGGAAGCGGGGTGACCAGTGAGGAGACTGCTGTAGTCTGGCAGTGAGGGACAGTGGCTTCACGAGGGTGTTGTCAGTGGGTGCAGAGAAAAAGAGGTAAAGCAAAGGTCCATTTGAAATGTACTTGGAGAAAGAATCAAATCGATCAGGTGAGTGATTGGAAGTGATAGGGAGAGAGTGGCGGGGATGACTCCAGGTTTTTCACTGGAGCCCCGGGGGATGTCCAGGGGCCTGTTTGGTACAGGCACAGACAGGGTACTGTGTGTGGAGAGGGTGAGTTCACACAACCCTCCCTTCCCATCAGTGCCTCTGTGCGAATTCAGGGAGCAGCTCATGCCACAGGGACAAGAAATCAGGTAATAATTTTAATGCCTTACGTTGCCTATTCAGTGAAGCATCACCATTTGGTGACCGTTTCCTGAACACACGGAACTGTTGGAATCTAGTTCAGTGCAATTTTAAGGTTTTTTTTCCCCCTTACTGAGCACAGGAAGAGGCCGTGTTGATCTTGAATCTTGTTTTCTGCTCTGGCAAGGATGCGTTTTATGGGCTCTGACTAGTGTGCTTGGTATGTGTCAAGTCGGAGGGAAGCCTGAAGTGTGTTTCTTTTGTCTGAGGCCTTCAGCCACGCTGTCTCTGGAGCGCAGGGTGGCCCTTGGGATGGCTGTGTGTGTGCTGCCCCGGAACCGATGCTGGGAAAGCCCTCCTCTTCTTCAGAGCTGTTTAGCTTTTTGTTGTTTCTCAGGCTTTTCTCCTGAAGACAGTTTAAGATAATCAGGGGTCATCTAACCAAGGCTTCACCAGACCCTTGCTTACTCTGCAGATGGCTTTGCGGGTGGTTGTCAAGGCAGCACCCTGACTAATGTGAGCAAGCGTGGGTGTTAGGGACTAGGCACTTCGCTCCTGTAGAAGCCGGCATCATTGCTCACTGCCTGGCGCAGAGGTGGCTAATGGTGGGAACAAAATAATGAATGTTGAGTGATTGGAGTTTTAATATATACTTTAAAGAGCCGTTATTTTGGTTTTGGGTAGAGAGAGATTCATAGTATGTGTATCACATTCTAAACTGGAGAATGGTATTATTAGACCAGGCTAGTAGGCTTGAAGGTTGTGGAAGAATCGGAAGCACTTCTTTGTTATCAAAATTAAATTCGCCTGATTGACTCTTTAGTCCCCTCTACACCTGAAGTCTTTTATAAGCCAGAGCACTGCCGCATGACTTAATTAGGTGTTCATAATTACCTGTAGGACAGATAGGACGTGGCTCCACCGAAGGGTGTAGGTCATGGCTAGCTTCACATGGCTGGTAGGAGATGGAACTAGTACTGCGTAGTTCCGTTTGGGTCTGCCAGCCTCTTCATGCCATGGCTTTCTCTCACGTTCCTTATTAGCAGCGTGGGCCTTTAATTGATTTGTTTTACGTAGGTCCTCAATAACAGGTTGAGATTTACTGTGTTAGTTAAAATTTTACAATCATAGAGGGGTACCCGGGTTATCAGAATTTTAGGAGTGCTTGCAAGAAAAAGAAAACTGTAAAAACAAAGGTGTCAAAATATTTAGCTACAAATGAGATACGGGATCAGATATATAAATGGTTGTGTCTGTGGTTGCACTGTACCGCGTCAGCCGGGTTAAATAATGATAAAGCCTCAGTGCGTATCTGTCCCCCATAAATGCTCTGAAGTAAAATAAATCGTGGTTAGTAGATGTTTTTCTAAATTTTCTCAAAAATGTTTGGATTTGGCTATTATGGTTTTCTTTTTTTATTTGTATGCCCTATGGTTTCCCTTTTTGTACAGGTTTAATTAATTATAGGTAGAAAATATTTGTGTTAGCATACAAAGCTGTGGATACAATTTCTCTGAAAATGAAATGAATATAAATTTATCATTAAAGCACTTGAAATAATGAGGGGATATATTGAACATTTTTTTATGTACAAAGTGCTATAACTAAATGTTAAGGCTTTAAAAGTATGGTTCTAAGTGAAATTAAGCTTCTAACTACTTATTAAGCTTCTGCTGACCTCACCTGAGAAATCATCGCGTTACTTAAGTTTGTTTGTTTTTCCTTACAGGTAACTTTCGACCAACTTTCCCCAAGAGCAAATTTCTAGAATTGAACAAAAGCGTTTCCACTGGGTTTTGCCTGTAAGAAAAAACGTACCCGAGCACATAGAGCTTTTTAATAGCGCTAACCAATGCCTTTTTAGATGTATTTTTGATGTATATATCTATTATTCAAAAAATGATGTTTATTTTGAGTCCTAGGACTTAAAATTAGACTTTTGTAATATCAAGCAGGACCCTTAAGATGAAGCTGAGCTTTTGATGCCAGGTGCAATCTACTGGAAATGTAGCACTTAACGTGAAATATTTGTTTTCCCCCTGTTTTAATATGAACCGATCAGGAGTACCGAATAAATCTCCCAATTAAAGATTATTGTGACTTCACTGTATATAAACAGATTTTTATACTTTATTGAAAGAGGACACCTGTACATTCTTCCATCATCACTGTAAAGACAAATAAATGATTATATTCACAGACTGATTGGAATTCTTTCTGTTAAAGAGCACACATAATAAATAGTAATAAATAGCCTCCCCTCCCCGCCCCGCTTAGGATTCCTGATTTACAGTCAGCTGTCCTCCCTGGGCCTTAGGTTTCAAATGGAGGTGGTGGAGAATAGCTCATCCATTTGCAATTCGCCTCCGGAAAGTGTGGAAACATGCCCGCTTTCCCCTGAATTCTAAGTTGCCATCTAGCATGTGTGATGTTTTTTTTTCCTTGCTCATGACGAGTACTTTTGTTAGTTCTATAAAAATAAAGCATTTTCCTCCCTTGGGCATGAGTGAGGTACACAAGTGCCCTTCAGATGGTACTGGAAGGTCCATGTCTGTCGTTTTTTCTCAGGACACTTTGCATTTTCTAATGTCCACTGGCCCTACAAATTAACAGGTGCGGGTTAGACCCCTTGCCACAGAGAGAGGCAGCTTTCTAGACAGAGTTGCTTCATGAACCAGACTGTAATGCTTTACTAATCAGTACCTGGGCTCCACAGTATTAACGTTTTGTTGTTATTGAAACTCTTAAGTGTAACTTCATTCCCACTCAAATTCCTTGATACCTAATTACTAAAACTGGCACCACATTATTAAATGAGTTTTAAAATCAAAACATACTTAAGTTAATCTGATGCCGAGGAAAGGAGGGAGTGTTCATAAACAAATTTAAATACATCTTGAGAAATAATATCATTCTGTGGGAAGGGTTTATGTTCTTCTTCACTCTGAGTTGTTCTAAAATTAGACCCAGAAATGATGTGGTCACCAGTGTGACCAATTCCATGTAAATGTCACCTGTACATTTTATTACGGCTACCTCCAGCACCCTTTCCGTTCCTGAGGAAGGGAAAGAAAATAGTCAAAGCAATACAACTGGCTAGGTTGGGGCTGTTGTCTCTCTGGACCTTCTGCCAAACTACATAAATAACACCTTTTTGGAATTCCTGATCTATATTCAACTTGGATCTCTGGGCCTTAGGCCACTAGTATCCTCAGAGCAGTCTCGCTGGCAAGTGAGCAGGGATGCTTGCAGACTCTGGGCAGACCATTGGCCAAGGAGGCCTGCTCTGGGCCCATCAAACTGCCCTAGTGGGGCTGGCAGTGGGAAGTTAATACTGATTTCTTTTTAAGTAGTGTGACTGTAAGTAGTGTGACTACTTAGAATGGACGTCCAAAGGCTTTTCTTAGACTTCCCCCAAGTCCATGAGTTCTCTTTTGTAATCAAGCTTGGTGTAACTTCACCTTGGTGATCATATGTTCTTTTTACAAAGCCATCCAACCAAGATTTACATGCTTTTATAAAGAGCTTTTGTAAAAGCAAAAACACAATGTACACACATACACAACTTTGATTTTTGTTCTTATATACTTTGCTCAGGTAGAGAACAAGGTATGAAAGCCATTACATGGTGTCCAACTGGGACCATCCCATAAATCCAGGTGTTCCCAAGATACCCACAGGATGACACGTCCAGAATTAAATTCATTATCTTATCTCCCAAATCTACCACCATCTTGCATCCCCTAACTAGGGTAAAAGCAAATCATCTGATCAAATTGCTCATGGCAGACGCCCATGAGTGATTCCAGATGCCACTCTCCCTTGCCTCCACTGTCCCATCAGTCCTGTTAGAACTACTAAATGCACTTCTTCTCCATACATCTTCTCCATTCCTGCAACCACTGCCTTCCTACAACTCCTTTCCTCTCCTCCCCCCTCCCTTCCTTTCCTTCCCTCTTTCCCTTTTCCTTCTCTCTCTCTCCCTTTTCTCCTCCATATAGTCATCAGAATGGTCCTCAAAGCAAATGTGACCATGTCATTTCCATACTCAAAATTTCTCACTTCTCTGTGTAATCTTTAAGAATTGTTTCAAGAGTAATTTTTTAAGAGCGAGCACTTTGCAATGAAGAGAACCTGTGTTTGAACCCTGATTTTTCCATTTGTATGACTTGTCAGGTTACTTAATCTCTTTGAGCCTCTTCCTCCTCAGTGAAATAGGAATAATAATACCTACCTCATAGAGTTGTCGTGAGGACTAAGTGAGATACTGTTTATAAAGTGTTTAGCCCAGTGCCTGGTGCACTGTGAGTGCTCCCGTTGGGACTTGCTATTGTTATGACCCCTGCAGGTGTCTGTTTTGTCACTTCCAAGAGGCATTTTTCTAATAACTGTAACTACTCTCCACCCCCCATAATACTCATTTTCTGCCTCAGCACTCTGTTTATTTCCTTTGTAGAAGTCTTCTAAATCTGTATTTATTTGTTAACTTTTTGTCTATCTCTCTACTAGAATGTAAGCTCCACAAGAGCGAGGATATGTCTGTCTTGTTCCCTATTACAACCCCAGCACTTAGCCTAGTGCCTGGCACATAGTGAGCACTTAATAAATGTTTGTTGAATAAACGGATGAAAGACCCAGATGGTCTTCGTGATCTGATACCCGCCTGTTTGTCTGGCTCATCCTGCCACTGTCCCCATTGCACCTACAGCTCAAGAAAAACCGCATCACTCGGTCCTTCGAAGTGCCCCTTGGGCCTCTGTGTCTTTGCACCTGTCATTCCCTTTGCCTGCCTGTCTACACAGCAAATTCCCGGTTACTGGCCAAGTCTCAGCTCACTGGCTACCTCCTCTGTGAAGCTGTCCCTGATTTCTCCAGGCAGATGTTCTTCCCTCTTCCAAGTCCCCACTGCACTTTGTAAATACCTCCATGGAAGCACTTTACTGTATTGTATTGTAAATTTGTTTGCATGTCTGTTTCTACTTTTAGACTGTAAGCACCGTGAAAGCAGAAATTGCATCTTTTCATCTTAATGTCCCCAGAGCCTAGCACAGTGCCCAGCACATAAACAGTTTTGTCAATAAATATTTGTTGAATGAATTTGTAAATGAACAAAGAGTCTTGCAGTTGGACAGGAGTTGCGAGACGTATGTATTATCAAGGAGTGGAGTGCCCCTGGTGGCTTCCAGTGTATTTCTTTGTTCTAGAAAAGAGATCTAGAAAGCATTATGTAATCTCTCTGAGTATAAGATGACTTGTTTGAATTTTAAAGATAAGTTGAATAATATAGATCTTCGTAAATGATTGCAAAAGATATCAAAAAGCTTTGTGATCTCTCAAATGCTACGAAGTCCAAAATAAATATTTGCACTATTAGTATTTCCATAGTAAATGCTATGCGAAAATGTACAGCAATAAATTTTGAAGCTTTAAAAATGTTTGTGTAAGTCATCTTCAATGACTTAATCCACGAGGGACTATGGCCCATGCTTCCTGGACACAAGGGGCTTTCGATCGGGGTTTAGGTTTCCAAAGCGTTTGGAGCTTATTCAGTGACATTACTTTCATTTGCTGAGACAGTTGCTTCATCATAGGTGGGTCTGTCTACTGAGCAGAAAGGACTGCAAGCTTCTCCACAGAAGCAGAGGGAGGCCACACTAGACCTTGTGAGGCCGTAGCCTCGAAGCCCCCACCAGAGCTGTCACAGCTCCCCCATCCTGCCTGCCTTCACTCCTGGGATGCACATGTGACCTCTGCACAAAATACACTCCAGTGGCCTCTACTGAAGTTCCAGCTGCATGATGGCGGTCCCATCAGTCACTTCCAACAGGATTCGCTGGGAATAGCTGTGGGATTGGGAATGGGAACAGTGAGCTATAAATCCGCATATCTCAAAGGGTCTGGGGTGGACTTCAAAAATCTAAGTTACACACTGAGTTCTCTACAAGGGTATATATATGGAAGTTATTTTGTCAATTACTCAGCTTTTGTTTTTATAGCAGGAAGACAGAAGTTTTTATTTCATTTATATAGCATCTCATAATTTATAAAACACTTTCACCCCATTAATGTCATGTTTGAATTTTAGCTTACATTTAAACTATGTTATATGCACATGTTATCCCCATTTAAGAGTTGAGGAGTCTAGGAAGCAGACAAGTTAAATGACTTACTCAGACCAGAAAGGTGCAGAGAAGGGAGCTCATACGCAGAGGTCTTCTATTTCTAGAATGCCCTGCAACCTTCCAATCTCTTCCTCACGGGTTTCAAGCTGCATTTCTTTCTGTGACAGAGAACAACACAGTTTGGTTTATTAAGTACAGTGTGACTATGGCCTGAAAGCTTATGTAGGGCAGAGCGCTTTTTTATAGGACACCTGCTTCTTTTATGTGGGAATAGTCCAAGCTTTTCCATTGATCTCTTCTGCTGAGCAATCTTTACTAGGATTGCTTCTCTTTTATAAGACGTGGAACAGGTGCAGTTTCTTACTTCATCACAGAATGTTGGGAGTTATTTTTCTCTGGGGGATTAGCATTTTCTTTCTGCTGTAGTACATTCAACTTTTTGCATCATAAGCTTGATGCTGTGAGAAGTCCAGCAGTAAGATGAGACTGGACCATAGACCCTGGGGAAAGGGGTTTGAAGTGGGATGTGTCTACACATGGCTCTAGGGCATGAATAAAAGCGTTCAGCAGGGGTTGGAAAAATATCTGACATTTTGATACTTGTTTGCATTTCATCCTTTTGATATCTGAGTTTTTGCGTGTTTTATTATACGCATAATAGAGTAGTACGCATATGTAATTTATAAGTAAATATCTGGTAATAATTGGGATGTATGCTTTTGTTTTTGAAAGGGATTATTAATTTTTTAAAGTTTTATTTATTTTGGTGAGTGTGCAGGGGGGAGGGGCAGAGGGAGAGAATCTCAAGCAGACTCCCCACAGCATGGGGGCAGGGCACGGGGCCCTATGCGGGGCTCGATTCCATAACCCATGAGATCATGACCCATGAGATTATGATCTGAGCTGAAACCAACAGTCAGATGCTTAATGGACTGAGCCACCCAGGTGCCCTAGAAAGGGTTTAGCATTTAAAATTTTAAAAAATATTTATTTGTCAGAGAGAGCACAAGTGGAGGGAGGGGCAGAGGGAGAGGGAGAAGTAGGCTCCCTGCTGAGCAAGAAGCCCCATGCTCGGCTCGATACCAGGACCCTGAGATCATGACCTCAATGCTCAGCTCGATCCCAGGACCCTGAGATCATGACCAGAGCTGAAGGCAGACGCTTATCCCAGCGGGACACCTAGGCACCCCGGAGAGGGTTTATTATTAAAGGAGTTTTGAGACCACTACTTCAGTGCAGGACTCCTTATCTGGGGTTCATGTTTCCTGGAGTCGAAGAACTCTTCTTGCCATTGGATGCCAAGGTTTGCGATAACATGCCCATAGCTTCCATAAAATTCTCCATAGAGAATATATATCATAGTGCCTGGTATATGGTACACATTTCACAAATGGTAGCAGCCCTCTCCCTCAAAACAAGCCTAGTGACTTTGGGGGATTAGAATCTGCTTTTTGAGGAGCTTCCCTGAATTTTGGTGACTGGGCAAATACTCCTTGGACCAAGAGAGAACCAAAGCAGGGAGTTTTGTGTGTCAGGCGGGGGGG
>NC_048231.1:85919213-86018014 GCF_002007445.2 Ailuropoda melanoleuca | reverse complement strand
TGTGTGGGGGGGGGGGGGGGGGGGGGGAAGGTGGATGGTGAGCTGTCCGAAGTGCCTTGTTGATCACAGCATGATTGATCCTGGAAGTCCTGGGACCCAACAATAGCTAGTTGTGTGTAAATGGAAACATTTGGAAACTTAAGGAGGAAGGTACAAATGGCAACATGGTAGAAAATGCTGTTTATGGTCAGCATGAATGCCTTCTTTGAAAATCTTTCTCTTTCCCTCCCCTGCGTCTCCCAAAACATAGAGTCACTCAGTATAATGTTATAAATGAGAAAAACCACACTGTATAGCTAGAACAGTTATTTTTTAAAAACTGTGGTGCTGCCTTGAAGCAAACCAGATTTGAGTTTTCCCGAAGCTGCTATGAGAAGGGACGGATTAGTCACCTAACACGCGGCACTGGGGAAACACAGTGACTCAGTGAGCAAAACACGTTCCGCTTTCCTGGAACTTCAAATTCATTCAGGGAATAGTCACAATCTTTGTTCTTCTATTTTTTTTGTTTTAATGAAATCCTATAGGCCCCACTGCCATATCCTTAAAGACCAGTAGAGAGGCAAGAGGAAATAATGGGGGACCCCTACCTGATAGGGAGGAATTTGGGGAAGAGAGAAATGTGACAAGGAAGAAATATATAATTTCACAAACATGTCCACTTAGTGCGCTCTCTTGTTAATTCAGATGTCTACACCTAAATTTAGATCATATCCTCAAATAGAAAAGGAAACCTCTTATCTTTTCCATTTCCTTATTTAACCATCTGTGGCGGACACAGAGGTTGGTTAAGCCGCCAGCCAGTCACAGATGTGCTGTGCTGCCCTTACGCTCCTAATTAAATCTGATGCTTAGATCGGCAGCAGCTATCATGTGACCTTGAAGAGACAAATTTGAAGATGAAAAACCAACACTGCAAGGAAGGTGGACCGGAAAAACCAGCAAGAGCCCAGATTCGCCATGATAATGTTAAATTCTTAGACCAGCTCTGATAATCCCTCCCCTGGGCTTTTTGTTAAATCAATAATACTAACATGAAATGAATGAATGTCTCTCTCTCTGTCTCTCTCTCTCTCTTTAAGCTATTGCTAACTGGTACATGCCCAAATTTAGACTTTGCTTTGCGCACTAATGTTCAATTAGTCACCGGGAGTTCTGTCAAGTTTTCTTTCTCATTATCGTTTTTCTTAAGTTATTCATGCCAGACTTTTGTTAACCCTGTCTGGGTTACTGAAGTGCCTTCTCGGGGGCGCCTGGGTGGCTCAGTCGTTAAGCATCTGCCTTCGGCTCAGGGCGTGATCCCGGCATTCTGGGATCGAGCCCCACATCAGGCTCCTCTGCTATGAGCCTACTTCTTCCTCTCCCACTCCCCCTGCTTGTGTTCCCTCTCTCGGGGGCTGTCTCTCTCTTTGTCAAATAAATAAATAAAATCTTTAAAAAAAATAATAAAGTGACTTCTCTCTGCTCTCCCGGCCTCTAACTTTTCCAGCCCCATGCCGTTTTAAATATTGCTGCCAGGTCTTTCTCAAATGCCTTTAGATTATTTGATGTTCTGAGTCACATTTATAGTGGATATCTATCCTTTTGGACCAGGTCTGAATTCCTCAGATGACACTCTTGTCCTTGGTCTACACAGCTTACCTGTGGACACCCCCAGCTAAAACCCTTACTTAAGACAGAGACACCCCTATGAAGTATGGATACATTACTTCCCACAAGCTGAAGTCCACGGTTAGTCCTTTTTTTTTTTTTAAATAGGAACTCTTTTAAAGATTTTTAAAATTTATTTACTTGAGAGAGAATGAGAGAGAGAGAGAAAGAGAGAGAGAGAGAGTGGGGTGAGGGGCAGAGGGGAATGGAGAGGGAGAGAATTCCAAGCAGATTCTGCACTGAGCACAGAGCCTGACAGAGGGGGGGGGGGTAGGAGCTTGATCTCACAACCCTGAGATCATGACCTGAGCCAAAACCAAGAGTCAGACACTTAATTGACTGAGCCACCTCGGTGCCCCTAGTCCTTTTTGATCAAGGCCAAATTCTTTACCATATGCTTTGTGTTAAGTATTTTGGTAGCAGATACTAACTTGGTTATTACCAGGATCTTGAGCAAAGTTCTGTTGATAATCAAATTAATATTTAGGTATTCTAGAATGATCATACTTAGAGAGCAATTAGCATTTAGTGCCATTCCACTAAAGCCTTATTTTTCAACTTTTATTACTACACAGGACTACTTTCTTGCACTCATCACATAAAATAAGCAAGAGAATCTCTCTGCTGCTCTTTCTTCACAAATTATATAAGATAATTAAGACATAATTGCTTTCTTTTTTCTTAATCTGGAGCAAATAAATGGTGTAAGAATAAACGACAAGGCCACAGACTGAGTAATCTTGCAAACACTTTGCCTCCTGCAAAGAAAAAGCAATAATCTCCATTAAACTTTAGCAATAATAATTATTGCAGCAATTGCAAAGTCATAGGTCTTCCCTACCTTTAATTTAATACTTTTTAGAACCTTTTAAAAAATCCATCCTTTTATCTCTATCATATTAGAGTTTTTTTGGTTCTAAACTTATGACTCTAGTAGAAGTGGTAAACCAACTCAGAATGGAGTCAAAACCGGGGGTCTTGAGGTTACAAAGTCATCAAAGAAAGTGAAAATATATATAGTCAAAATTACCCTCAAAAACTCTAAATCTCCTATACAGTATGCTATACATGGTTTGACATATACAACTCTATAAAGTGATTCTAAACATTAGTCTAAAGCGGTGATTCTCAGTCTGGAGTAACGTTGCCCACCTTCCCCACTCCCTCCACCAGGACACGTGGCAATGTTGAAACATCTGTGGTTCCCACAAAGAAGGGAGAGGTGCAGTGGCTACTGACATCAAATGAGCGAGCACAGGGATGCTGCTAAAAATCCTATAAGGCACAGAACAGCACCCACAAATGTCCATGGTGCCAAAACCTTGATGTGAAGAAAGAGACTTAAAAAAAGAAGGCTTTATGGGGATATCTGAGCATTTTATCTTGCCTTTCAGGTAAATGTTACTCACCAGAAGTGAATGGGGGTGGGTGGGTAGAGAATTCTAAAGTGCTCCCACATGCCTGAAGGATTACATATCACTCTGGGTTTTTTTTTTTAAATATTTATTTTTAAATCATATGCACTAAAATTCAGCCTTTTTGATGTACAAGCCTATGAGTGTTGTCTGATGAATAGTTCTATGTGTGCCTCCATAATTGATAGAGGTAAGTTCTATCACCACCATCCTCCCAAATTCCCTTGTGCTACCCCTTAGCTGTCAACCTCTTCGCTACCATAAACCCTTGTCGGCCACTGATCTGTTCCCCATTCCCCATAGTCTTTGTCTTTTCTAGAATGTCATATGAATGGAATCACACAGTGTGTACTTTATGGGACTAGCTTCCTTCACTTAGCATAACGTATTTGAGAATAAGTCATGGTTCATTCTTTTATTGCTATGAATGCTTGTTTATCCATTATCCATTCATCGGTTGAAGGGCATTACTCTACTGTTTCAATAACAAAACTTGATGATCTTAGCGTATCTTTTGTTTTTCAGATTTTATTTCTTTATTTGACAGAGAGAGAGAGTGCACGAGGGAGCACAAGCAGGGAGAGCACAGAGGGAGAGGGAGAAGCAGACTCCCCACTGAGCAGGGAGCCCTGCGCAGAAGGCTCCATCCCAGGACCCTGGGATCATGATCTGAGCCAAAGGCAGACACTTAACCACTGAGCCACACGGGCAACACAACATAGCTTTTTACAAAATCTTAACACATCTTAAAGGATTTTTTTTTTTTATTATTGAGAGGATCAAACAAAAGAGTAGCCTTGTATTCTGTGCATGGGGAAGTTCTAAATTCAATGTAAGTCAGGTACACATATGAATCAATTGCTCTGTTTTTAATCATTCTGTATTTTGCTTTAGCGAGTTGCATCCAGTCACTTTAAAATATATGCACAGGATTGTGCTGGATACAATAATGAAAATACAGACTACTCTCCAAACGCTACACATGAGTTAGACATCATCTTTGTCCTCTGGGCTAATCCACTCTAATGTGGAAATGCTGTTTGCGTGGTCATCACAATCTTTGTGGAAGAGGAAGACGTTATCATATAATCTTAATGATATTCTTATGGATTCATAACCCCGATATTCATTTAACATCTCTTTATTAAGTATTTTGAATGATCTCTCTCTTGTCTTTTGAGAAAGACACTAAGGTATTTCACCCTTAGTGATGAGAATTTCTTTGGCTATCTTTGCATTAAACAAATATGGAGAGGAGGGCTTTCTGGCTGCAACATCTACCATATGGCTGATGCACAGAATAGATCCAGCTGATGTGTCTGGAAAAGGGCAATGTCGCCTTTCTCATTTATCAGCGAAGAGGCGGACTTTCTAGGTCTACCTTGGTCGGTGTTGGTCAAATGAGGAATTTCTGTTACTGTAGCATCTTCCTTATTGCAAATTTCACTTTTCAATTTCTTTCCTTCCTTGGTGGCTGACTCATTTCTTTATTTTCTTGGATGGTATTGGTGACAGATTTTGGTTAATTCCTGAAGAAAAACGTGCTGACATCTGACTTGGTCTTCTCTGGTGATGTTAAAGAATAGAAAATTGGCTGTCTGGATTAGTGAATTTAGTAAATAGTTAACAGTTTGACCCAGTGATGTGCTTTCAAACAATCCAGCTACTTTTAGAACTGTGTGTAAAGATACAAATGACAAGGGGAAAGGATCCATGGGGCATAAGCCCAGGGTCACTTTTGCAGTCACATTAATTAAGGTGCCACACAAGAAAAAGGTTTGATCTCTGCAATGATGACCTCCCTGCCTTAAACTTTCTATTAGTGCAGAGAGAAGTGACATGGATCAAACACTTTCAGCATAGGGCCTTTGCTTCCTGTTACAGTCTGTTTTTATTTCCATGAAAAAAGCACAGCAGTTCTTACTGCTATATTCATAGCAGAACTTCCAGAGGATAGCTCATGATATAATAAACAGCAATGCCAGACACATAGCTCATCACATTCCAGACCCACCATAGCCCCTCAAGAGAAGTGTTACTATCCCCACTTTGCAGATGAGAAAACAGAGTCCCAGAGGACCTTCAGCGAGACTTCTCAGCTGGTGGACACCAGATCCAGGGCAGAACCCAGGTGCCAGAGGGTGCATGCAGGACAACATCCGCACCTGTCCATTCTGGCGGTGGGGACAAAAAGAACATTCACAGAAAGAACAGCATGAGGGGCCACCACGATTCTAGATAGGAATGGATTGTGTGAAAATGAGAGAACAACCTTTCTGGCAGCATTCTTGTGAAAACCCCAGAACTGAGAGAAGTAACATGACTTTTAGTAAGTGGAAAGTGGGGAATCTGAGGGGAGCAGAGGATCTGGGAATGAGAGCACAAGGAGAAAGTGAGAAAATATGTCTTGTAATAGAAATATATATGTTTTAAAAAAGGGAATGATAAAGAAAAATGTGAAGAAAGGGCGTGTGTCAAAGTCCAAAGGGAAATAGGTGTACTTGTCCCGTGTTGAAAGAAGCCACATTGAGATATTTTAGAAAATGTTGCTTCTTCAGCATTTCGCATCTTCACTGAAATGGCATGCTTTATTTCTTTAATGCTTCACTTTCCCTAGCCTTTGGTGGGAGAGGCAGCCTCATTACCTTCATTTTTTACTGGCTGTCGGGATAGCTCAGGTTCAGATGGGCCACGCTGGGGTAATGACCCAGGCAGGGTAAATGGGAAACTTTCTGTACTCTTGGGAGCCAGTCATCAATTTCATATATTTCCTGAATGCTACATTCTTTCTAAAAATAGCCTAAAAAATGTATGCAAGCTAGTTTCTGAATTGTTTTTATTCAAGAAAATTTAAGATGAGCATTGCCAGCTCATTCATCAATGTCCATGAAATTCTTAAAGTGAAGCAGGTGCCGAAAGTCAGTGCTGAGTTTCTAAAATAGCGCTCCAGAGGTTCTCTTTACCACGCATTCTCAGAATCTGGTCCTGAGTCTTTCCCAGAGGTGGTATGCAATCCTAGCCAGTACCAGATCAAAGGCACCTGTTTCCATCATGAGGCTGCTCTTCCTTCGCCCTCCCTCTTCCTTCTCCTTGGTCATTGCCACAGCCCGCAGAGCGGCCCTTCAGGACCTGCTCTAAGAGAGGGAAAAACAGGCAGGGCTGGCTCACAGAATGGGGCTCTTATTTTCCTAGAACCGACATTTGGTGTTAACATTCATGTCCTATCCGCCTGCAGACACAGCCTTGCCATTACCCTCAATTATGAATGGCGACAGCGTAAGTATTGTACAGGGAGATACAATCTCTGCTCCCTGGCCAAAGCTGACTAGTGTGTTTGACACGGGACAGCCACAGTCCCCCGCCCCCCCAGCCCCACCCCACCCCAACGCCGACATCCACATCATCGGTGCTTGTAGGCACTTGCCTCTCAAGTCTTTCTCTCTCACCACATAATTAAATCCATCTGGATCTGAAAGCTTTGCGTGTCTTGCCGGCTCGTTTGGACACTCTCCTACAGTCTCACATTGTGACAGTTGAAGAATTTCAAAAGAGGTAGGATTTTGAAACAAGGTCTCTGTAGAATTCATAATAGCAACTGTTTTTCTTCACTTTTCAATAGCCCCACATCAAAGCATCAAGAAATAAGTGTCCTTCCTCTTTTTTTGCAACCCTTTCAGCTCTTTGGTGTGGCCTGGGCCATTGTTCTCCCTGCTTCTATGACCCTGTGTATTGGTTTGCCAGGGCTGCTGAAAGAAAGTGCCACAGACCCCCGGGGGGCTTACGCAACAGTTTATTTTCCCATAGTTCTGGAGGCTGGAAGTCCAAGATCAAGAGGTTGGCAGGTTTGATTTCTCCTGAGGCCTCTCTCTCCTTGACCTGTACATGGTCACCTTCCTCTCTACATGTCCGAGTCCAAATTTCTTCTTCTTACGAGGACACCAGTCAGAGTGGACTAGGGCCTACCCTGATGACATCATTTTAACTCAATTACCTCTTTAAAGACCCTCTCTTTAAGTCACATTCTGAGGTTCTGGGGTTTAGAACTCAATGTAGGGATTGCTGGGCAGGGGTGTGTGTAATTTGGTTCTTTACACCCTAAATACCGGATACCACATCTTACATGTTGACATTTGTTGGAATTTATATTAATGTTCGTTGTGCCACCATATTCTCACCGTAAACCTGATTTTGGTTTAATGCAAGTCTCCTGACCTAGAACCCACGGACTACTTTGGGTCCAGAAATGTGCTGAAATTGTACTCCAAAGCTTACTGTCATGCATTATGAGTATGCTTCTATCAGACTCTTAAAGGGTTCGTAGTGCAAAAAAACACGTTAGGATCTAATGGCTGATGGAAAAGGCGCTGTTGTTCATCTCAGAATATTTTTCCAATAAATAACAAGCACGCTTCACCATTGTGTTTATAGTCCACACACACAGAGAGCACTGCACAGCCCTTACAACCTCCCAGACACTGTCGTAAGTGCTCCACAAATATGAACTCAGTTATATATGAACTCAGTGAGACAGAGACGCTACGAGGAAGGTAGTATTTATAGATGTATTATATAGTAGTATAGATGAGGAAACGGACGCACACAAAGATTGAGTAACTTAGATCATAAAGGTAGCTACTGGCAGAGCCAGGATTCAAACCCAAGTAGCCTGCTTTAAGAGTGCTAACTACCACTTCCCACTAACTCTCTTCTCCCATCCTGCGATGCGTCAGGATGCCAAGCCATGGTATTTGCATCTAGAAAATCAATGATCTTCACAACCCTTGACAGAACTTCCATTTTTACCCCAAATCTATATTGGAAGGATTTCAAAGTGATCAACAGCCTTTGCAGGGCTTGCCTGTCGCTTTTGGCAACTTTCAATTTTAACAACCTTTGCCTCCATTTAGCCCATAGTTAACGTGTTTCTACAACATGCATGGAAGCAACTACCGTCCCTCATTTAAGTGAAACTGTTCAACTCAGATGTATGGGCAGTGGGAATTGCTCCTAAATTGAATAACAATCAGCACTTTCGTAATACTTGTAATAATCTTTAAAACTCTATCAGGCTCTTTACTGTATCGCAATCATTCTATATGGACCCGACATTTGGAGGGAAAAGAAAGGCATTCTCCATAGAAGTTTTCGTTTTCTGTAGACTTTGGAAGAACAATAGTGTTGTCATTGAGCTTCTTTAAATGAAACTGTTGGAGAAGGTCATTGAGAGGAGGTAACCCCCGGTTGACCCTCCAGCTGCCCCCGGGGCAACGGGAGGCGCCCTGCCCTCTCCCCAGTCATTTCCAGGATGCAGCCTCGAGAGAGTAAGGTGTGGCTGAGACCGTCTGAACACTGTACGTGGAGACAGAACGCAGGTGAGGCCTCTGTGCCAAGTTGGAAGATTGTGAGGGGAGGTGCAGAGATCTGCTGGTGTTGGGGAGCCCAAGACGCACCTCCTATAGCAAGTTCCCTTGCTTGTTGAAACTGCCGCCTCCCGATCTCGGCTGACTTGCCTGTGGTCTCCCCTTGCCCTCTGCAAAGGGGGCCGATTTTGAATTTCACCCAGGAAACTCCTGAGGTTGAGAACCAACAACATTCTATCATTTCCAGGCCAAAAGATTCAATGGAAGGAGCGGAGCAGTCGCCATTTTGGGCTGAACTGGGAGCAGGAGTTAGCCAGCGGCCTTTGCTCTCACGCCCGTACTTGGCTGCCTCATTTCTGCTGCCTTCTACCTGCCAACCCCCGGGACAAGAAGAAATGCCTCCTTCCCTTGGGTGAAAGGTGCTTAATGAGCAAAATGGCAAAGGGAAGTAAGTACAAATTGCCTCTTTTTGTCATCTGGAAAGGTTTGTATTCTCCCAGTTTCTCAGAGATTATAGATGTCACCATGAAGCCTTACAACTTGGTAGCAGTGTTTGCTCTGATAGTTCTTTGAAACTCAGATGTGTGTGGGGAAAAAAGATATATTTGAAAGGTACGAGTGGGCCTCTGTGTGTTAGTGTCAGGATTCCCAGGGAAGGAGAGTGGGAGCCTCGGACGAATGGTTACCAACGGTAAGGTGGACACATGTGGTAAATAGCTGCACATTTATGTATTTCTTTTGCATAGCTTCTTGGCATACTTTCCGAGTGACAACTACAGTGGGGAGCTGGAAGATTTTGTGAGTAATTAGGATGACCTTGAATCTATTGAAGGAAATGCATGAGATTCTAATGGGTGAAAGATGGTGTGTAACTTCCTCATCTGTGGAAATTGTCAATCCAATTATTTCAGCCAATTCACCCGTCAAATCAGATCACTGCCCAATCAATTACTGAGTTATCAGTAGTAAAGGCAGCCTGAAATGCCGGATGTATAGCGTCTGGGACAGGGTCGAAGGCACAACTGTAATTTTCATGAGACTGGCAACTGGTTTAGCCACTGGGTATGGGTTGTTTCATGACATTCCACGTTTTTATTTTTGGTATCAAATCAAGTGTTTAGAAATCATGCCTCCCGCACTTCATTCCCCTAAGCCCCGTAGGTATTCATTTTTAAAAAGAAAAAAAATTCGCCCATGTATATACAGGCTTAAAATCCTTCTTCCAGAGTTCATGGGGATAAAGAGATTTATCTGAGATTATATTTCTCAGGCTCACCACTTTTCAATAAATTCAGCCTCTTCCAGGTGCGTGCTCCGGAGAGGCTGGTTTTGTATGAGGCGTTAATGATGATCTTTGCTGAGGAAAGGAGCTTTGGGTAGCCGTCTTGTAGGTGAGACCATTACTGCCCAGAGGAATATTGATTGGGAACCTCATCCGAACCCTTGCCTGCTCAGACCAGGACAATCAGGGAACGAGGAGCCCGACACAGTGCTGCTTCTCCCGTTACCCCCAGTGAGCTCTTTAGGGCAGCTGGCATTCCCTCTCAGGTGCACGGGTCATCAGGGAGCCCTGAGTCCAGATGTATGGCCAGGTGCAAACAAAGCCACTTTCAAACCAGAGATGTTCTGGAAGGACAGGACCCCTTAGGTAGGTCTGAGCTGCCTCAAGGATAAAAAGGTCCTACATAGTGTTTTATTTTATTTATTTTATTTTTTTAAGATTTTCTTTCTTTCTTTTTCTTTCTTTCTTTCTTTCTTTCTTTCTTTCTTTCTTTCTTTCTTTCTTTCTTTCTTTCTTTCCTTCCTTCCTCCCTCCCTCCCTTCCTTCCTTCCTTCCTTCCTTCTTTTTTTTTTAACTTCCAGTATTCTCAACTCAGAATAACTTACACTTCTGTTTAGCACGTGTAGGGAAGTCAAATCTTTTAGGTTTTTTTTTTATTTTAGTGTTTTTTTTATTATATTATGTTAGTCACCATACAGTACATCCCTAGTTTCTGATGCAAAGCTCGATGATTCATTAGTTGCTTATAACACCCAGTGCACCATGCAATACGTGCCCTCCTTACTACCCATCACCGGTCTATCCCATTCCCCCACCCCCTCCCCTCTGAAGCCCTCAGTTTGTTTCTCATAGTCCATAGTCTCTCATGCTTCATTCCCCCTTCTGATTACCCCCCTCCTTTCTTTATCCCTTTCTTCATCTATGGAACATAAGAACTAGGAAGATCGGTAGGGGAAGTAAGGGATAAGATTTTATTTATTTTTTGACAGAGAGAGAGACAGCCAGCAAGAAAGGGAACACCAAGCAGGGGGAGTGGGAGAGGAAGAAGCAGGCTCCCAGCGGAGGAGCCTGATGCGGGGCTTGATCCCAGAATGCTGGGATCACACCCTGAGCCGAAGGCAGACGCTTAACGACCGAGCCACCCAGGTGCCCCCTACATGGTGTTTTAGAGAGGGATTGAGCCATGGTTTTAGAACTATTGTTTACAAAGACCCTTACATTTCTCCTTCGTCCCAATTTGTGACACTTTGTAGATGTCCTGACGGAAACTGTGGACCGTTTGAATTTTAGAGCACATATCCCAGCCCCTTGTGGACCGATCAGCTTGGACAGTCAGCCCTTGGTGGGGTTGACCCCTTACTGCAACCCTGGCGTGCACCCTCAGAATCAACCGTCCCCCAAAGTCAGACTCGCAGACTTGGAATCTCAGCTCCCCCGTTGTTCCATTGCTTGATTTCCTTTCTTCTTCCTCTGTTTGGGGGCCTGCATGTTACAAGCCAAAATTCCAGGTGCCGGAAGTATGCCGTTAAGATTCTTGGGAGAGCTTGACACGCCACAGTTTCCCCCCACCTGGGGCGATGAGGCAGCAGGCATGCCCATGACAGGCCTGGTTACTTAGCGGGACTCTACCTCGTCTTTCAGAGGGAAAGGAGGCAAAGTGAGAAGCAAGATCCGGGCGCCTGGTCCTCAGAGCGGAACACAACTTCCCACCGCCCCCCTGTGTTGGGAGGGGACCGGAGTGGCTGGCAGCTGGCCTAGGGTCTCAGCTGCCACATGGGGCAGGAAATCAAAGATGCACATTTAAAATGCAAGCGCTTGTTTCCAATCTGTCTGACTAATATTGTAGCAAGCTTAACTGCCGGCGCTTGGGGCATGAGAAATGCACTGACAAAGGGTGCTTCTATTAAGGCGGTTTTAATTGATGGCGCTTGGCAGTGAGATCCCTTTTTCCTCTTTCCCCCTCCTCTCCATACCCCTTTTGATTTTAAGAAAGTAGAGCTGCATTTTCCCTTACTTACTTATTTATTTTCCCCTGGGCCAAATGCCTAGCACATTCTGAATGAAAGGGAGAACCTCTAGGGGTCAGTGCAGCGTAAAAAATGGCCTGAGCTCGGGCCGGGGCGCTGAATCCGTGAGGTTTCAATCACAGCTCTGTCCCTTTTTCATTCTAATGAGGGAACAGTCCCATTACTTCACGCTGCGCCTGGCTCCAGAAGCAATCCCCTTGATGGCCATTTTCCTTTAATATAAGTTTAAACATTTGCAATCAAAGGCAGCTCTAATTTGAAATTTAGGGCTGTCTTAAATATTTGTTGCATTTCACCTGTTTTGCTGGAACCCAGAAGGCTGCCCCCTCCCACTGTCCTTTCAAAGCTCCATCCCAGGGTGGGCAGAGGCCTGCTGCTTTTTCACCTTATGTTCCTTCCCTTCTATTTATTTAGTTTCTTAGTGAAAGAGCCTGTGTGCTCACATGCCTGTGTCCTTTTGTATACAGATGTCCTTTTGGCCTTCGTCTTTCACATTTGAAAAGTCCTAATTTATTTCATAATGTTATCAAAGGATAGGTAAGCTTTCGGGCATGGTGTGGGGGTGTGTGTGGGAGAGAGTGGGAAAAGGCCGCACCATTAAAACGGTGGGTGGGGATGGAGCTTGGCTGTTGGCGATCCCTGGACAGACATTGCAGGAGTGGGAAGAAAGACTCTGGGGATTTCTTGAGGTACAGTTTCCTCTCGTTGAGGTAATTTCAGATCCTCCCATTTACTCCTCAACCCACTCTGTCACTGAGAGAGTCCAGCTTCCACCTCCCTCCTCCAGCCCTTGATTCTGTGTGATCTCCTGAGGCACTTGGCCCGGTTGAACATTTCTTTCTGATGTGTTTTTGATGTTTGTTTGCACTATTGTGTTTCACAGACTCCTAAATCTGGGATGGTATTGGCGCCACTATGTCTAGATCTCTTTCTCTACTAAAACCTTGTGAGTCCATCCTGCCCGCCCCCCCACCCCCGAATGTGGCCCTAGAATCTTTCTTGGTGGCTCCAAGGAGACTCTGCCAACAGATCAAAGTTGACACGATGGATGTCTTGCCGTCCAGCTTGCCTTAATTATAACTCTCCTACAATGAAAAGAATTTCATTTTGATATCCATCCTTTCCCTGGATGACATCCTCCTCCCACAGTTCCGATGGGTTCTATATGCTAAAAACACCCCAGTCCCTAGCTCCAAAACAAGTCTTTCCCTGATTTCTAACACTGATCCTTCTATAACCTATTAGATTCCTTCATCTGGAACTCGTACCAGCACTTCTAATGTCACATGTCTAAAACCAAGCTCATCATTATACTGCCCTAAAATCTGGGTCTCCTGTATTCTCCAACTTTGTTAGTGGCATCACTATCCATCCAGTAGCTCAAGCTAGAAGCTTCTCTTCCTTTCTTGCAATCTCCTCCTACCCCTACCTCCTACATCACCAGCTTTCCCCTCAGACTTCAGCCAGTAACAGAGGGTGGATATGAGGAGCACCAAATGAGTGGAATGAGTTCTTATTTGGTGGAGAAGACTTCAGCATCTTCATAGTCTCCACTGAACTACCGCTCATGCCCAGCCATCCCATGTAAACATAACACTAAGTATAAATGGCATATTTACTCTGCAAACACAGCTTTCCCATCCAACCTCTCCTTATAGGAAAGCAGCCTGTAACGTCCTGCGTGTGGATTTTGGTGCTCTTTGCAAAGGCAAGCTTTCTAAAGCATAAATCTAGTCATACTATTCTCTAACAAACCTTTGCCAGTTTCTCTTTGCCTATGAGATAAAGCCCCAAACTCCAAGCATGTTATCTGATGCTCTGTCTGGCTCCAGTCTATGTTTCCAGCCATATTTACCATCCTTTCCCTCCACATCCAGCTCCCTTGCCCAGCATGTTTTTTGCACCCTTAATTTAGATCCTGTTTCCAGGGCATGTTTCTTGCAATTATCTTCCAGGTGTACCTTTTTTTCCCTAATTCTCTATTTGGTCACTCAGCTCAAATGTCACTACTGTGAAACCTTCTCCAACTCATGCAAGTAGACCAATTAGAATTAGATACTCTCTGCTGTGTGCTCCCTAGCACATGATGCATTTAATAGTGTGTGTTATGCAGTGTCCTGATTGAGTGCCTTCCTTTGCCACCAAATTCTAAGTTCTTACCGGGAAGGACGGTCTGCTTGGTTTTTGTGTCCCTAGAGCCTTTCGTGGTAGCTAGAACATAGCAAATGCTCATGAATTGTTTTGTGAATAAAGGAGGTAGTGAATGTGCTAAAAGAGGACGTGAGCATCATTGATGACAAACTGTTTGTCACAATTTTGCTGCAGAACAGTCCTTAGTAAGAGCGTTTAAAATCCAGAAGTGCAGTTCTGGGCTCTAGAAGGCACAAGGGAGGCCTGCTCCTGGCCCCACCCACCTGGAATGAGGAGCACAATAAAAATGGGGCTTGTGGAAGAGTTTGCATGAGTACTCTGGCCAGTCTGTGTGTGTGTGTGTGTGTGTGTGTGTGTGTGTCTGTAGGGGAGGATGGTGGGGAGTAGCATAGGTAATTGCCCATAGAATTATCTGTTGGGTAGACTGTTTATAAGCAAGATAAGCCTATTCCATGCTTGCCCATTGTCAAAGATAATAAGACCAGTTGATTTTAAAATGCTGTTTGAACTGCTACTGTGGGCAAATGTGCAGCATGTGCAGATGGGAACAGAGGAGTGTGATAAAGTTCCCATTACTGAGCCATTTACTGTCAGGTAAGGAGGTGAGATTTTTGCAAAGATGGATTTGATAAGTAGAGTGATCTCAATTTATCATCCAGACTGGGGTGGTTTTGAGTGGGAAAGGGGATGCTATGAAGTATTTCATCAGGAATATAGGTACAAACCAGGACGGTGACACAGAAACCCAGACAGTCACACTAATGGAGACTGTCCGGTGTGTCCTGTGGACTACAGGTGTCCTAGTTTCAGGGGAGAAAGTCATCACTATGAAATTGGGAGTTCACAGAGAGAGTCCCTGAAGAGGGGCGCCTTGACGTAGGCCTCAAAGGAAGGGGAGGATTTGGTGTGGTGACAGGAGGTAGGAGAAAGTGTTCAGTGAGGGAAAGGGCGTGAGCATGACTATGATGTGGCACATCCAACAGTTGGGTAGAGGACTGGGAACAGACCCCTTTGTTTGGTGATGGGTTGTAACCCAGATGACACCTGGAGATGGTTTGCATTTGAGAGTCAAGAAATGGGGACAGGGAGAATCCAGGAAAATTTGAGGCTTTGACACTGGGTGGCTGGGAGGGTGGTGGCCTTAAAAGAGTAGATGGAAATGGCTTGGGGAAGGATAATTAAGTGGGGAAAATTTGAAATATTTTTGCCTTTTGATTTTGATGTCAAAAGTGGCACATGCTTATTTTAGAAAACTTGGATAAAGCAGGAATTACGGGTGAGAATTTAGGCATCTTGTGTTTTTGATATCTCATTCCTAGAATATTCCTAATGTCATATTCATTCTGAAAGAAAACATGGAAACAGCAGGAGGAGTGAAAGTGAATTCTGGTTTCTGTGTGAGTTTTTCAAATGGTTTGCGTTCTGTGCTTTAGACAATATGTCACTCATAAAAACATGTTTAAGACTTATTGGCCCCTTAGTACCAGGCATTGTGGAGGAAATGGCATTTTTGTTTTGTTTTGTTTTTGAGAGAGAGATTGTGCACGTGCATTGGGGGGGTCTGGCCAAGGGGAAGGGAGGGGGAGGGAGAGAGAGAGAGAATCTCAAGCAGATTCCCCACTGAGTGTGGAGACTGATGTGGGGCTCCGTCTCATGAACCTGAGATCATGACCTGAGCTGAAATCAAGAGTCCAACGCTCAACCGACTGAGCCCCCCAGGCACCTCAGAAATGGCATTTAAAAGTGACATGGAAAGATTTGCAGGTGAAAACTTCCAGACAAGTGTCCCATGAATGGTGATGAAGAGTTTGGAAAAGGGAACCATCAGACAGCTGAAAGAAAAGCCCTATTGAAATATCCTCCCCAAACATGAATTCCGGTGGTGGGAGTGATCAAGTACAAGAGATGCCCACAGGATCCTTGTGTGTGTGAGGTTTGGACAATTGAAGGTCCTCTAGGGTTTCATCTCTGTGGAGTTTGGGTGGTTCCATTCTTAACCAAACTAGTTTCCGCAGCACTCTTCCGTTTCCTTAGTTCTTCACCTGTCGTCATTCATCAGAGCCATTGCTGTTTTAGCAGCAACAATATTTATGTGGCATATTGCTGAGTTGTGACAAGACTTAATTCCGTGACATCATCTAAAGGTTCCCGACTGTGCGCAGGACTGATGTCACTTTCCTTATGGGGTCACATCAGCTTGATCTGAAAAAGACGCTTATAATAACAAATACTCTTTCTTCTGGCTCCTTCCTGTCCTCCGATTTCAGGATCTCCAACAGCCAGTTATTTCTAGGGTCTTCCGAGAATATCTCAGGTTGCTCATGAAAATAACCCTGTCAGCCCCTGCCAGGAAGGCATTCTCCTATCCCTTTCCTCTGACAGCATCTCCTGACATTTCCCGCCAAGGCTGTCGGTGATGCTGTGGGTTCGGGTGCGGCTGCCCATGGAGCTGCTCTGTATAGCAACGTCTGCCCATGCTGGAAGCTGTGCTGTGCCCACCCTGCATGGCCCTGTGGCCTTGTGTGAATGCGCGGATACTGCTGAAGCCATTTGAGGGCCGGCTCCCTTCCTGTGACAGTGCTACCTCTGTTGACATGGAAAGTGAGGTGACATCTTTTCCCCAGCTTTGTGTCACACCCCCTTGGTTCCAAGGCACTGCTACCTTCTGCCTCTAAAATAACAATGAAGATAGATGTTTCAGTTTTCATAAGTGGCCCTTGGCTTCCTAAAACCCTAACATGAGACTGGAGCTCCTTGGGCCAGAGGACGGTCTAAGGGTACGATCCCTGCAGTGCTGGAAATGCTTCCTCTGCTCAGATTCCGGGACATTGTTGTGGGATCAGGAGCAGGAGCCTGTCAGCTTCCTGCCGGATGACCTTTCATGCAGGGCTTCCCCATGTCTCATGTAACTATGTCTGTGTGGAAGTGACTCAACTGCTCTGAAGACATCCCCGGATGTCTCTTTTGAACATCATCAGGATGGAATTATACTCTTCTGCCCCTCCGGTAAAGATACCGCTCTAGTTGTGGGTCAATTTCTGTTGCGGGAAGAACAGTAAGGCCTGAAATGCTCCCATCTTTCCACCAGAGGGCAGATCTGTCCTAGGTCTTGAAACACACTCAGGTTATGCTTTACAATAAAGACCGTGTTAATAAAAAAGGTGACATAAAAGTTATGTGCCTGCGTCCTTCTCTGTATATCTTTAATATTTACAAGGATCTACAGGGTGTATTAGTATATGGAATATTAATATCTATCCTACGTGAGTATGGGTATTGTTAGAATGGTTTAACTTATACTTTCACTGATAGTGGTTTTATGGACATGGAAAGGGTCGTTAGCAATAGAAATTGTTTCATGTTATGCCAGATTTCCTTTGAGAAGACATACATCACAAACTAGATTTTAAGAAGAAATGAATGTAGAATTAATTGGCACGGCGTGCCATTTTGCAAGAATCTTTGCTGTTATATCCTACTTTTGTCTAATGTATCTTTGAAACAACAGTTCTGATATACTGATTTATTTCTATGTCAAGATTTTTCCCCCCAGCTTGGAGAAGAGCTGTCTGCAATTTCTAGGTGGCACTATTTTGATTTTGAGTATCCTTTTTGCTAATTTACTTCAACTGAATGGGAAGTTAAGTCCTGGTGAATGTTACAGCTGATTTGTGGTTTTAGGAAGTTCTCTAAACCACACAGAAATGGAGCATTATAATGGCAATGGGAGATACATACTACTATGGATTTCTCTGCCTGTTGAGAAAACCAACGAGTAGACATTATCCTGAGGCCCTGATAAAGAAAAGTTCTTTATATACATTTATTTGGGCCATGGCTTTTAAAAAATCGGTGCAATGGCATATCTATTACTTTTTAGTAAATATGTGTTTCTAAAAATATCAAACTATTGTCTCACAGTTAGTTTCAAAGTTGATACAGCACTCAGAGCCCAAAGGCGTTCTGGGGCTTACGTACTCTCTATTCCTGCGTAGTTCAAAGGAAAAACTTTACATATCCAACACGATTCCAGGGACATCTCAAGAGAGGAGGAGAGCCAGAGTAAAGGCATTGCATTAATTTTGTTGAAAGAGTGAGCATAGGGTGGCTCAGTGGAACGATAGTGCCTGAGATCAAAGCTAAAACCTTTGACCATCTCCAGTATGTCCTGCCTTTTCATTGCTGTTAGGAAATACAAAGACTGCTGAAAATGTTATGCTAGCTGACTCCCTGTGCCAGACAGCACTCTCCCCCCCTCCCCCAACCCCATGCAAAAGTGGGGTTGGACAGGACTGTTGCAGTGAAGGAAACATGAAGAACAGAAAATATGGTCTCAGGGAGTTTTCTCTGTCTTTTCCCCTCGCTGATATGGTTTGGGGACCTCAAAGATGTTATGCCTGGACATTCAAGTTGCTGACAAACTGCATAGTACAAGACATGCGTCTAAGTATCTATTTCAGGATCTTATCTTAGATTCTTGCCACATAAACATGGTCCATGGACCAGCAGCATTGGTATCACCCAGCAACTTGTTAGAAATGCAGAACTTCTGTGCCTCACTCCAAACCTCCTGGGTCAGAATCTGCATTTAAAAAAAATCCAGTTGACTCATGTGTGCATTAAAGTTTGAGAAGTGTTGGCTTAGATCTCTTTCTCTCTCTCTCTGTCTACACCAGGGTGCTCTAGAGTAGAGTTTCCCCCTTTTTACTCTGCCTATTTGCGGGGATACTGGTCTACCCAGCTCAAATTATCCAGAAGTAGAACACCGGATGTCATGAACCTAATGACTAGAATGCATATGGACGTAAAGTTTGCCAGTTTACAGGCATTTCCTTATGCTTCTTTTTTTCTTTGAGCGTCAAGTATAAGGTGCAGTTTGCCTTGCATTAAGCAAACTTTGATGAAACTCCAACTTATAAGACATAAAAAAAAGGAAGTGATTATTCACATTGTAAAATAGTCTCTGCTTTACAAGAAAATTTACTAAATTATTTCTTTAAATTGCCCCGGGATACATTTGAAATAGAATTTGACTCAAATGTTGATTCACAGTCCAATTTTTGAGATGGCGTGTAATACATAAATGGAGACATGATTGCACAGATAGCGGTTTTGGGCATATTATTAATAAATTTCTGAAAGAGCTCTTGACCACCCTCCTCATTTCTTTTTCCCATTTCATTCTAATTTCTCTAAGTCTACAACGTGGAATTACTTTTTTTTATTCGTCTACCAACTCATATATAACTCAATTGCTTCACATCCCTATGAAGCCAAAGACTCCACTGAGCTTGAATTAGCAGAGAAGATACCTAGAGATGAATCCGAGAAAAATGACCCGTTACCCTGATGAATAGTAATAGTGGTATTATGCTTGATCTGAGCCTGTAAAATCCTCTCTGGTAGTAAAACCCTGACAAGGGAAAGTGGATCCAATCCTGCAGAACACTGAGCAACAGCACAGGAATATTCTTCAGGTCCCAAAGTATTACTGACAACTGGTAAACCACATTGGAACAAAACCCAAATCACCAAGTCCTTTGTGTTCTCATGGCCTTTGTTCGTATCTCTACAATGGTACCTAGGTTTCTATAGTGCAATCTGTGTTTTTGATTTTTCCTGTAGGAGTTTTTGGGGGTCAGGAGCTTTGCTTTTTTCATCATTAGACATCCAGTGCCTAGCATATAATACTATTTCACGAAAGCGTGTAGGGTGAAAGATTTAGTAATCTACTGCATAATTACTGATACCTTCAGAAAGAGCAAGAATTTGACATCTGAACAAAGCATCTACAAAAAGCGGGGGAAGTACTGATCAGTTGCCTCTTTTCAGAAAGGCATCAGTATTGTGGTTCATCTGAAATAGTAGATAATAAACACTAGTGTTTAGCTTAGAAACGGTGGCTATATTTGAACAATAATAACTACGAAGCATTGGAAACATTAAAAGACAACAAGAAGCAGAAGCAACAGGAGGAGGAGGAAGAAGAGGAGAAGTAAAGGGAGACGGGGGAGGGAGGGGGAAAATGATGCCCATTTCATTGAAAAGTTTTGACTATCCTGTTACACCTCAGGCCAATCCTGCTTGTGAACTGAGGCATTTCTTAGGTCAGTACAAAGAAATCAACTCTGCTGGAAAAATAGGACTCCTTTTTTCTTGCTTAGAAGAATCAGAATCACATCTTTGTCACCTAAGTACCAAAGTAAATGCAAAGAGTACTCCCAGACACATTAGAAATCTGACAAGGTAACGTATTAGATGGTAGGTGACATTCCAGGGTACCATTCTTTACGTAATCAGTGCCTTCCTAGCCAGGTGCTTGAATCCTGCCTGCTGTGGTCATTTGGGTCCAACATATTCAGGTATCTCCTTCCCGTGCTATCTGGAGGTGGTCCTCAATTAAGAAATTTGTGAAGATGTATTAGTTTATAATGATGGAACTCATGCTTTGGGATGGAAGTTACACAAGTTTTCTGTACATTTAAAAATAACTATGTACAACAAATTAAAAGTGACATAATTGGGTTCTGGGATAATTCTTCCTCTTAAGGAAATGATGAGTGAATGTAAACAGAAGGAGTCCTGTTCCTGCCCAGTTGGACATCTCTTCTTCTATTACATAAATTGTGACTATCCTCTGAAGTATATTTCATGGTGCTAGTTTTCCATATTGGTGTATTCAGAGATTTCACTTGGCTTCTGTCATGGCCTCAGTTGGCTGAAAATACTGTTTTTGTTTTTAAGAAGAGGCAAAAATTATTTTACTTAGTGTTTTCTACTGTATTCATCATGAAGCCTCTTACCTCCAGCAAAACTGTCATTTTATTATTGTTCTTATTATCCCAAGAATGGGATAAGAGTTGTTTGTTCCCGTAGTTTTCTCATCCTCTACTCCAATTGTTCTCAAGACTTTTGCCACCTACCCTTGTGTTTTCTGAGATCTACCCTTGAGTGCTTGGAGGAAGATGATTTCCCATTGCTGACAGGAAAAATAACTCTCTGATCAGAGTGAAAGCTGAAAATGGATCCTCTATTAGACAGAAATGTAGGACAGGTGCTTCCCATGTGACATTAAATACACCCGTCTCCTAATTTCAACAGCTAAGTAGTGATTCTCTTTATAAATGCCATACCCAATATCCCACAGAGTTTCAAAAATGGAGTTGGTGGCAAGAATGTGGAAGAACAGAATACAGAAAAAGATAAAATATAATGGGGGCAAATCATTGAAGATGATTGAGCTGCCATTAGCATTAGTCTAGAAGCACCAGTTTTCTCATGAATGGGACAGAGTAGAAAGTTAAGGTTTCTTCGTGAGTGATTCTTGGAATTAATGACAAGTAGCCCCTCTTCCTCCTCCTTGGGAAATACTAACACTTGGAGATGTGACACCTGCTGGAATCATTCACTTTACTCAAGCTACTTTGTTGTTGTTGTTGTTTCTAATTTTAAGGACTTACAGCCACATTTAACTGAGCATTTCAGAAGTGAAGCTGGGGGCGCCTGGGTGGCACAGCAGTTAAGCGTCTGCCTTCGGCTCAGGGCGTGATCCCGGCGTTATGGGATTGAGCCCCACATCACTCCTCTGCTATGAGCCTGCTTCTTCCTCTCCCGCTCCCCCTGCTTGTGTTCCCTCTCTCGCTGGCTGTCTCTATCTCTGTCGAATAAATAAATAAAATCTTTAAAAAAAAAAAAAAAGAAGTGAAGCTGAATATACACTTGATTGATTTCCTGGAATGTCAATCTCCTGTTGGTGTGGGTGATGCATGGATAGTTTATGAGAGTGTGTGCTGTCGCCTGAGACCTGGGAGGGAAGGGGAGTTTTTGAGGCATGACCGGGTCCTCAGCATTTTCTCACTCTGGGGCTTTACAGGCTGCTTGATCCCATGGACTTATGCATAATATAATGTGTCTAGGGAACTTTTTTTTTGTGGCTATCAGAGGTGTGACCGCAATTGTTATGAAATGCGGCTCAAGCAGTTGACAAGTGATAAAACAGTTGATCTCTCATCTTTCATGGGCTGTTTTAATGCTGTAAACACTCTCTTGAAGGAGATGGGAAGCAAAGCTATTGACTTTTGCTCCATTTTGGGTGGGTTAGGTTTAAGTTGTGTTGACAGATGCTTGTCCCCAGAGAATTTGTTGGGAGGAATAAATACATCTGTGGGTCAGATAGGTCCTTTTCGCAGAGTTTCCTAACTAAGCGTGAATATAGAAGGATTCCTCAGACTCATGTTTTATACTACAAAGGATTACCACTAATTAGTTGGGAATGTTGGCTGTTATTGTTTCTTTTGCATAAGAGGATTTAGAATTTTTGGAATTATCCAGGAACTCAGGGTTATCAATCCCAATTATCCAAAGATCAGAACCTCTTGCCATTGGCTAGTGTAATTGGAAGAAGCTATATAATGATGCTTCCAGCCTTCTCAACATCTGTCAGCCCATTTAGAATTGTTACATTAGCTATAATTGTCATTTCCAGTGTCCAAATTGTTTCTGGACAGGAAGCTGTTTGGAGTGTATGATGTACTTCTTGGAAATATTTATAAGAGAAAAAAATCAAATGTTAGCATAGGGAAAGAAGTATACAGCTGGATCTGACCTATGAAAAAGCAGAGAGGAGCACAAAATTTAACTTTAGCACTTCGGGTATTCCCTTTGAGTGTTAATTTCTCTTTTCTGTATTCCCCATCTGGCCTAGGGATGCCTGCTTCTTTTTTGCCTTAATAATAAATTATCCCCGTCTTTCCTTGTCATTAAAATATATGTATCCATCAACAATTTTAATGGTGCTTATTATTTCATTGTGTATGTTTTTACCAAACCCTAACTGATGGACATTTATACATTTATATAAATTTACGTATTTCTTTATTTATACTTCCAGTTTTCTGCTCTTCTCTGCAATACCTTCTAAGCATTTTCACACATACAACTGTGTATCCTTATCAGATTTCTTAAAAGGATAATTTCCTTTGAGTGGAATTACTGAGTCAAACTGTATATACATTCTAACATTGATTCATGTTACCAAACTGCTTTCCAGAAGGTGCCAATTTACATAATCATCAGAATACATCAGGTTACCTTTTCCTCCCAACCTAGCCTGTACTGGTCTTCAGAATATCTTTCATCAATTAGGGAGATGAAAAATAGTTTCTAATTATTTTGATTTTAATTTTTTGATTATTAGTGATTTTAAGTATCTTTCCATGATTTCTAAGAGTTCTGAAGTTTTAGTTCTTACATTTAAGACCAATCTAATTTGAGTAAATTCTAATATGTGGTATGAGGGAGGGGTATGACTTCATTCTTTGGGGTGTGTATATCCAGTTGTCCCAGCACCATTTGTTGGGAGGAGTATTCTTTTCTCACTGAGTTTTCTTAGCACCCTCGTTGAAAGTCAGTTGACTATAAGTGTATGGGCTTATTTCAGGACACTCAATCCCATTCCATTTTATGCCAGTACCATACTGTCTTTTTTTTTTTTTTAAAGTAATCTCTGTACCCAAAGTGGGGCTTGAACTCCTGACCCTGAGATCAAGAGTCATGTGTTCTACCAACTGAGCCAGCCAGGTGCCCCTACTGTGTTTTGATGACTGTAGCTTTGTAGTCAGTTTTGAATTTGGAAAATACAAGTCCTCAACTTTGTTTTTTTTCAAGATTGTTTTAGCTATTCTTTCCATGATTTCATGGACTATTTCTATTTCTTTTTTGAATTGCCTATTAATATCTACTGCTAATTACTTATTTGATATGTGAAAGGAGAAGTTTCTTTATCTCTTTTGGCTTTGGGGAGTGGCATGAAATGAGATTGTGATGTGAGACCCAGCATAGCATTTTGGGTATTACCTGTCTTTTATTGACTATCATGTGAAAAAAATCTAGATCAAGTAAAATTGTGAACAGGAAAAAAAAAATTAAACTTCAGTTGCTATCATGAGCAAGGCTCCCTTAAGACAAAGATGACTTGAGTCAAACAGAAGAAGACACATTGGGAGGTCTGGGTGGCTCAGTGGGTTAAGTGTCCGACTCTTGATTTCACTCAGGTCATGATCTCACCGTGCTGGAATCGAGCCCTGTGTCAGGCTCCACACTCACCAGAGAAATCTGCTTGAGGATTCTCTCTCTTCCTCTCCCTCTCCCTCTCCTCCTGCTCATGCGCCCTCTCTCTCTAAAATCAATCAATCTAAAAAAAAGGACGATGACACAATAACCAGAAACACAGGCTGACTTAGTCAGCTTACCAAACAGGAGTGGGAATGTAGTCCAGGATGTGAGATGACCCACTGGTGGGTGGAACAGGAATATTAACATTTATTTTAAAATTAATTTTATTTCATTAAAAATATCTTTTTTTGGCATATGGTTTATGATATATGAATGCAGTGATACCTGTGTATATGCTGTAGGAAAAGTACCTCTATTAGAAGTAGATGTTTAGATTGCTTTCCTGGTAATGGTGAAAAATAAAGAAAAATAGAGGCCACTGGTCTAATTCTGTTGCAGGCCCTCTGGTGTTGAACATTCTCATGCATTTCCTTTACTACTTCAGTGCATATTTCTGTACTGATTTAACTTCCCTGTAACTTGAACCCAATTACTTGGCCATCCAATTTTAGTTCCTCTTGGTTAGGCGGGTCATGGACGGTTGAACATTTTGGGTGGGTGCTAATCTTCTGCCTTTGAAAGTGGCCCTTAGCTTCTTACTCATTGGCTGTGCACACTCAGGACTCTGGTTAGGGCAATCAGCACTTAGAAACAGAGCAACATGCTTCTCCCACTCCTTCCTGCTCTCCTCACCACTTTAGCCTTTCCCAGGTCTTTGTCGTGTTTTGGGTCACTCTGTAATCTCAAAGCACTGGACCTTATTTTTGACTTCAGTACCCATGAGAATGTATGTGGGCCTCATTCTCAAGAGCCCTGACCTGTTTACTAGTGAATCCTATACTAAAATAAAGCAACATGGTGGGAAGAATATTGGGTCTGGAGTCAGAAGGATGTACTCTAGTGTGAGCTCATAATATCTGATCTTCCCAGTCCTTTTAGGCAAGAGACTGGAAAGGCATTTTCACATTATTTAAATTTGTTAATAAAGTACTCCCATTATAAATAATCTTAAAAAATGGCTTCTACACACGAATGGTTGTTGGGAGAGTGAGTTTTGACTACAGGGGAGGATACTTTTACTTGTATAAGACAGAACACATTATAACATTGTAACATTATGTTGTCATATAATTATAATATCTTGTTATAATATTGTATCTAATGTGCATTTAGCAAATTATTGGCAACTACACACCTTCTCTATCATCACTGGGCAGGGCTATTCCTGCCTTTTTTATGTGGGTAGAATGCTCTGTTATATCAGTCCCAAGCTCAGACTGCATATTTTTGAGATCATGTCCTTTAATCTAGTAATTACATTCAGAGAAATTTATCATAGATTTAAAAACACTCCAAAATGTTAACAGTGATTATCTGTCAATTAGTGGGATGCAATTTTTTATTTTCTGTTTTATCTTCAGAACTTAAAAAATTTTCTGTGAGAAGAACTTTCAAATTATAAAAACCCAAATATTATTAAAAATGATGTTCTGGGGGCGCCTGGGTGGCACAGCGGTTAAGCGTCTGCCTTCGGCTCAGGGCGTGATCCCGGCGTTATGCGATCGAGCCCCATCGGGCTCCTCCACTGGGAGCCTTGCTTCTTCCTCTCCCGCTCCCCCTGCTTGTGTTCCCTCTCTCGCTGGCTGTCTCTATCTCTGTCGAATAAATAAAATCTTTAAAAAAAAAATGATGTTGTGAAAAGCACAGCGTGTAGAAGTAACCGACAGCAAGTCACCACTAAATAACACCATGAGCCATTACATATGTATTGTAGACTCATTTGACAACATCCAGGCTTTGCCACCTCCTCCCTGTTTGACCTTGGACAAGAAACCTTCCTATGTCTCGTTTTTCTCAACTGTATAATGGGGATTTCCAGCCACAATAACTGAGCATCTACTATATGCCAGAACTATTTAGAATGATAGAGATAAAGCAGTGAACCCCAAATCGACAAAAATCTTTGCCTTCTTAGAACTTAACATGCACCTACTTTATCAGTTAGAACAATGACTGACACAAAGAAAATAGTAAATATTAATTATAAATACAATGATTATTATGAGCATTGTACTGCTTTTTTTTTTTTTTTTTTTTTAAAGATTTTATTATTTATTTGACAGAGATAGAGACAGCCAGCGAGAGAGGGAACACAAGCAGGGGGAGTGGGAGAGGAAGAAGCAGGCTCATAGCAGAAGAGCCTGATGTGGGGCTCGATCCCACAACGCCAGGATCACGCCCTGAGCCGAAGGCAGACGCCTAACCGCTGTGCCACCCAGGCGCCCCTGCTTTTTTTTTTTTTAATGTGAGAATGAGATCCTAGTAGCAAGGAACTGATTTAAAAAGCAAACATATGAAAGATGAATGTAGGTAAGTCAGGACCTGCCTTTCATGGAGCTGTGTCAGGGCCTAATGAATGATTTATACAAAGTCATTCTGTCATATTAAGTACCCCAATTGCTCAGTGGGCCCACACACCGGTACTGGATAGACACTTAGGTGGACAGTTCTGTTTCCTGTGGACAGAACATGAACTCAGGGGACTAGGGCATTTCAGTGGAAAGTCTCCCATCACTCAAGCCAGCGCCATGGGATTCTATAAAATCTATTCTGCCCACATTGTCTCATACATACATTTTGAATTGCATCTGTTTCATTTTATTATTATAGTATATATGTGGAACACCTCGGGGAGAGAAGCCTTTCAAGAGAAATGATGGCTCACAAAGTCGCCCTGCGGGAAAAAACAAAACAAAAAATAAAAGTTGTCTTTGAAACACCTGTCAGCATGTATTTTCTTACGTGCCAGTTAGTGTTTTAGAGAATTCTCTTCAGAAACATGAGTGTAAATATTTTTTTTTTTGCAGGCTCAGAGTTCAATTTAAGTAGCTTGAAGTTCCTTGCGTAATTATTTGTAGAAGATTAAAAGAAGGAGATAGAAAAACAAAGAAAACTCATGTCCATTTTCTTCCTCTTTACCAACTTTTCCAGTATGTAGCTTAATTGAAAATGCTACGTTTTCAGGTTTTTTTTTTTTTTTTTCCTGACCCAAATCCCTTGAGAGTATGCTGTGCAATTTAAAGGCTATTATAAGCCTTGAGGATCACATTGTTATTATTTATAACAAGCTCTCATTGGTTGGGGGGTAAGGTCACTACTGCAGCTGAAGTTATCTTTTTCTTCTTCAGGAAAAGAATGCCTAAGCTCTGCGGACAAGAAAATTACATCATGAAGGAGAAAATGGGACAGTGTGCTTTATTTTGTAAGCCGTACCCACTTAAGAGATACATTGTTTAATAGGAATTTTACAGTGCTTCTGGCTGTATTCCCTTCTGTCATATTTAGTGAGGAAGTTTACAAGGTAAAAAATTAAACACCTTCGGGTTTTGCCTTAGGCTCCATTTCTGTCTGGCATAGATCTCAGCAAAGGGCAACATTACTATTTTGTTGAGAGCTTTGTTTAAGACAATGAACAGAGAGTTATTGAAAATCCATCTTTTTTTTTTGTTTTGTTTTTGTTTTTTTTAAAGATTTTAGTTATTTATTTATCTGACAGAGACAGAGACAGCCAGCAAGAGAGGGAACACAAGCAGGGGGAGTGGGAGAGGAAGAAGCAGGCTCATAGCAAAGGAGCCTGATGTGGGGCTCGATCCCATAACGCCGGGATCACGCCCTGAGCTGAAGGCAGACGCTTAACCTCTGTGCCACCCAGGCGCCCCGAAAATCCATCTTTGAACAAGTCTTGTCATCGGGAATGTGCATTTCAAAAGGTGGAAATGAGATGTAATTTTGTTTGTGAACAAAATTAGTTGGCTTAGTGCCAAGAGCACTGAGCAAGGATTCAGAGTTGCTGGAGTCTGAGTGTAGCTTTGGCACTCACTAGCTGTGTGTCTTTGGGCAAGTTGGCTTACTTCTCTGGGCTTCAATATACTCATACATACATTGGAGGCATGAGGCTGCCTCACTAGCTTTTAAATATGTCCAGTTACATTTAACATTATTATTCCATGTACATATATATATATTCATATATACATACATATAAACATACAAATTTAGTGAAAGAATAATTCTTGCTCTATATCTGATGCCCTGGTATTTTCTAATCTATTCCATTCCAATCTCTTTCATTTAGAGAAAAATGTTGGTTGAAACTTACTGAATTGATTTCACTCATAGGTGGTTGCAATCAAAGTTCCATAAACACGGGGCTAGATAGTGTTTAAGGTCTTTGTCAGGTAGAAAGACTCTTAAGTAGAATAATGAGGGATTATGGAATTGCTTTTAAGTAAGAAAATACCTCTTCCCAGTGAATGAATAGCTCTTTCATTTTATGGGACTCATCAGCATATTTGAATAACCAACTAGAGTTTTTTCCAGATGAGAAGGTTATGTTCCACATCTTAGGTATGGTGGGGTGTTTGTTAGCTTCTGGAATCCTGTGTATTAGTGGCTGCCTCCCTGGCTACCAGGCCAGGTTCAGGGGAAGTCATGAAGTAGGTGACATTTGTTTGCAGACTCCCCCTCCTCCTTGGCAAGCCTCCTCCAGATTCCTGCTTCACTCTAGGTCCAAGAGACAGACATGGTCACTCTGATGCAGGTGAGCTTGGGTCAAGCACATCCTTGAGGAGCCAGCTAACCAAGCTTGTTGGTATTGGAGTATTTAGCAAGCCAGAGACCAAACCTCATCTCTCTCTCTCTCTCTCACTTTTTAAAAATATTTTATTTATTTATTTGAGAGAAAGAGTGAGAGAGAGAGGGAAAGAGAGAGAAAGAGAGAGGGAGAGAGATCACGAGCAGGGGGAGAGGCAGACGCAGGCTCCCTGTTGAGCTGGAAGCCAGATGCAGGGCTCGATCCTAGGACCCTGGGATCATGGCCTGAGCCAAAGGCAGACGCTTAACTGACTGAGCCACCTAGGTGCATCCCTCCCCCTCTCTCTTTTTTTTAAGTAGGCTCCCTGCCCAGTGTGGAGCCCGATGTGGGGCTTGAACTCACGACCCGAGATCATGACCTGAGCTGAGATCAAGAGTCAGATGCTTAACTGGCTGAGCCACCCAGGTGCCCCCCAAATGCATCTTTAATGCTTGAGGGCAAACTAGTCTGAAAATAAGAACCAACTTCTCCAGGCAAGTCTCATTTCCTCTAAGACTTTCTGACTGGTCTGTCTTTACTGTTCTCTCATTTTCCTGAGTTCTTGTTGCTATTTTAACCTGTATCACTATTTCTCAGGGTTCTAGAAGAATTAATGGGTTTGTCATGATAAAAGTATCCAGTAAGATTGAGACATGGTGGTAAAAGAGAGTGAATGGGTTTATTTATTCCTGTTGAACATTGTGAAGCTCTGATGAGGGCATGAAGTATGCAATTTACTCTTCTTACCAGGCCGTGAACCCTTCACAGTCTCCTGTAGATGGGAAGCCTGGTGAGTGTAGGGAGCTTACTGGTTTTCTTCAACTGTGCCCTCAGCAACTGACACATATTCGTAAGCATTTGTGGGATGAGTGTTGCTGAATATGAACTATTTGACTATATTAACATATCATTAAAAAGAATGAATCTGGGGTGCCTGGGTGGCGCAGTTGTTAAGCGTCTGCCTTCGGCTCAGGGCGTGATCCCAGCATTCTGGAATCGAGCCCCACATCAGGTTCTTCCGCTGGGAGCCTGCTTCTTCCTCTCCCACTCCCCCTGCTTGTGTTCCCTCTCTTGCTGGCTGTCTCTGTCAAATAAATTAAAAAAAAAAAAAAGAATAAATCTGAAGGCAGTTGTCTGTGAAAATACAAGAAAAGTCGAGTCTGACCAGCCTACCTCGGCAGTGTCCAGCTGAAGGACTTTTAACCCTTTGAGCATTTCTAGTCCCAATGGTAAGGCTACCTTCCAATTGGTGTTTAAAGCAGGGGAGCCTGGATTTTGAGTATTGATGCTTCCCCTGCATGAGATGGACGTGTTAAGCCAGCCTGGTGTGTTAAATATTGAATTCATATAATGCCTTTTCCACCCCTCCTGCCCCCATGCCCCTGATTGGGTATTTAGTCTCATTTGATTCTGGTGTACCTACCCAAAGCGTGAGTTGGTAATCATGCAGTATAAGTATTGCTGTCCATGTGATGGTAATTTCTTCTTGCAGTCGAATTCTTTACCATTTTAGTGTCCACCTCAGGCCTCTCTCTGTTTTTAGCTATTTTGAGGCTTTCTCCCAAGGCCTGGGGAATGCCATAGGGCACTGATGGAAACTATTTACTGTTTTCCAAGATGGAGGCTCAGATCCTAGCCATGTCTCCAAGACTCATCCCCACCACACAAATTCAAGTCTTCCAGCATCATTCATGCCAGACACATTTATATACCTTTAAAGGTCCCAGTGTTTCACAACGTGCTGGCCCCACACTGACTGCGCTGGCCTCACCTGGGACCGTCTTGGAGACACCTTGGAAGAGAACTGACTTATGTTACATCAAATATGCGATTTTTTTAATGATGGTAAACAATAGCCTAGGAGTTCACAGGGTTCTCCATCAGGACTGGATATGAGTCTCTGCGGACTGGTGAGCTAACGAAAAGGACACGGTATTTGTCCCTACACATCCAGTATACAGTGGTGTAGCGTCTGATCTTCTAGAGACAGAAAACTGCCTTTCCAGCTTCCCTTCACCCAACATCCTGCCTCCCTGGTAAGTGGCTGGAAAAATTAGTAATTTAAGAAAAGGCATTAATAGCTGAGTATAGTCTAGTGGATTCTCTATTCCAAATAACTACATTATGAACAGTATTCTCTATTGTCAACTAAAGGCATAGCTTACATTTGAATGTTAGTTCAGGGCTTGAGGAAAAGGTCTGAATGGGTCCTTTGCAAGAGGATGCTAACTCATCCAGGAAGAAGGCTGGCGCTGCCTGGGAATTTGATGGACAATGGGATTTCAGGACTTACAGACAAAAGCAAAATTGTGGCATCTAGTTTAACACTCTTACTATTAAGTGGATGACCCAAATGGGAATGTTCGTGTCTTCTGTGCATTTCTTGACTGGATCATTTGTTTTTGGGTATTGAGTTTGGTAAGTTCTTCATAGATCTTGGATAATAGCCCTTCATCTGATTAGTCATTTGCAAATATCTTCTTCCATTCCTTAGGTTGCCTTTTAGTTTTGTTGACTGTTTCCTTTGTTGTGCAGAAGCTTTTTATCTTGATGAAGTTAATGAAATAGTTCACTTTTGCTTTTGTTTCCCTTGCCTTTAGAGATGTGCCTTGCAAGAAGTTGCTGTAGCCAAGGTCAAAGAGGTTACTGACTGTGTTCTCCTCTGTGGATTTTGATGGATTCCTGTCTCACATTTAGGTCTTTCATCCATTTTGAGTATTTTTGTGTAAGGTGTAAGAGAATGGTCCATTTTCATTCTTCTGCATGCGGGTGTCCCATTTTCCCAGCAGCATTTATTAAAGAGACTGTCTTTTTTCCATTGGATAATCTTTCGCTTTGTCAAAGATTAGTTGACCGTAGAGTTGAGGGTCCATATCTAGGCTCTCTATTCTGTTCCATTGATCTATGTGTCTGTTTCTGTGCCAGTACCATACTGTTTTGATGATCACAGCTTTGTAAAATATCTTCAAGTCAGGCATTGTGATGCCCCCAGCTTTGGTTTTCTTTTTCAACATTCCCCTGGCTATTCAGGGTCTTTTCTGGTTCCATACAAATTTAGGATTGCTTGTTCTGTGAAAAATGGCAATGGTATTTTGATAGGGATTGGATTGAATGTGGAGATTGCTCTGGGCAGCATAGACATTTTAACAATGTTTATTCTTCCAATTCATGAGCATGGGATGTTTTTCCATCTCTTTGTGTCTTCCTCAATTTCTTTCATAAGTGTTCTATGGTTTCTAGAGTACGGATCCTTTACCGCTTTGGTTAGGTTTATTCCTAGATATCTTATGGTTTTGGGTGCAATTTTAAATGGAATCGATTCCTTAATTTCAGTTTCTTAGTCACGTTGTTACTGTATAGAAATGCAACTGATTTCTGTGCCTTGATTTTGTATCCTGCCATGTTGCTGAATCGCTGTATGAGTTCTAGCAATTTTGGGGTGGAGTCTTGGATTTTTCACGTAAAGTATCATGTCATTTGTGAACAGTGAGAGTTTGACTTCTTTGCCAATTTGAATGCCTTTTTATTTCTCTTTGTTGTTTGTTTGCTGAGGCTAGGACTTCTAGTACTATGTTGAACAATAATGGTGAGAGTGGGCATTCCTGTCATGTTCCTGACCTTAAGGGGAAAGCTCTCAGATTTTCCCCATTGAGAATGATATTTGCTGTGGGCTTTTTGTAGATGGCTTTTATGATATTGGGGTATGTTCCCTTTATCCCTACACTGTGAAGAGTTTTAATCAAGAAAGGATGCTGTATTTTGTCCAATGCCTTTTCTGCATCAATAGAGAGGATAATATGGTTCTTGTCTTTTCTTTTATTAATATGATCTATCACGCTGATTGTTTTGTGAATATTGAACCACCCTTACATCCCAGGAATAAATCCAAATAGGAATTAAAAATGAAATCAGCATGTTGACTTCTCTGCTTAGGCTTTGTCAGGAGGAGTGACGTGCATCATTGTTGGAAGTGAGGATTGTGTAATAATAATAATAATAGTAACAATGCTTAAATTGCATAGCAAGTTACAAACTGACAGATTGTGTATATAGACATTATTTATATATGTAAATATATATGCATATATATTTTTATATATGTAGTAATTATTTAACCCATCTATGAAATAGGTATTATTCTTACTTTAGTAGTGAGAAAATCAAGACTCATTTAATGTGACTTGCCCATCAAATGGATCCAGGAGTTGGAAGTTGGGTGGTTAACACCAGTTTTAGTTAAATCTTTGGGTGATGTTGCTGCCCAAGTATGAATTACTCCTTTATTTTCCTTAGTTTTTGGCAAACCTTTTAGAGAAGTATAACATGTAGAAATGAAGTACTCATATGATGGGTTCTCACAAAGTGACCATAGACATGAAAGCAGCACCCAGAACATGTCCAGTTCCTCAGAGGTCCCTCTCATGCTCCGTCCCAGGTATTGGGTCTCCCCACCTTGGCCACTAAAGAAAACCATTGTCCTGTCTTTTGATACCAAATATTACCTTCTTGTCTTTTCAAACATAATGTAATTGAAATCGTAAACTGTGTATTTCCTTGTATGTATTTTTTAAGATTTATTTATTTACTTGGGGGGGTTGCAGAGGGAAAGGAAGTGAGAGCATCCTCAGGCAGACTCCCCACTGAGCATAGAGCCCAGTGCAGGGCTCCATCCCAGGACCCTGAGATCATGACCTGAGCCAAAATCAAGAGTCAGCTGCTTAACTGACTGAGCCGCCCTTGTGCCCCCCCCCCGTATGTATTTTTTTTAGAAAGAAAATATTAGGAGCTTATAAATATTTCTTTAGTGGAATGTACGTATTATTTCAGATGATTTTAATTGATTCCCTTTGATGAGCTGTTTTGTTCTCCCCTGATGAGTCGAGAAGGCTGGCTTTGAGATGAAGATAAATAGACTTCTGTCAAAGGGAAGTTATGCTTGATTTGGAGCTCTGTTTGAACAGGTCAATTAATCAGATCGTAGTGTTAAAATATTGCCACTTTCAGGAATCATTGCAGGTGGTATTAAATTATAGAGTCTAGTCTTGATGTTCATGAATAACTCACAATAAATAAATAGACTTTGCATTTTTACAGGGTGACTAATAGAGTTTGACTTATTTCTGTGGGCTGATTTAATGTGTTCAATCAACTGCCAGAAATGAGTGCCAGGGAGGCATTGCCAGCGAACAAAGTCAAGGGGAGACATTTCTGTTGAGGAAGGGTAGGGCCTTGCTCATGAGCTTTAGACCTTTTACTTAAATCACGTGGGTCTTACCAACTTGGAGAATTTCTTCATCTGCTGGTCAGTTGGCTCTAGCAACTAGACAGTTTGGTTTTGTAGTGTACCTAGAGGGCTACCATTAATGTTTAAGAGGAAGCTACAATGGACTGGCTCTCAGTGCCTTGGTTTTTACATCTGTGAAATGGGGATGATGATGAGGCCTGCTTCATAGTATTGTTGTGAGGATTAAATGAGATAATACAAATAAAGCATTCGGCATGGTATCTGGTGAATGGTAAGTGTTTAGGCAGTGTTAGCCAGCAGAGATACGCTAAGGTCTAAGTGGGGTATATGGCAACCCACGTGGTGTTTTTTGAGGGGCTCTAAGAGATTTCCATCTACAAAGAGAGTTTGTGATTTTGTGAAATGTCAGAGCAGCACGTCGGAGGGCAACAATGTCAGAGCAACCCACTGCCACTCACTCAGTCTCTTCCATTATGTCTGCTGCTTCCTCCTAAGCCCCTCATTACCCTGTTCCTCGTAGAGGCTGCTAGTGCAGACCGTCTGTTTGCAGTCTAGATACATGACACCGAGCTCCACAACCCACGTCCAGTTGCCAATGAGGTAATTTCAACTGAATATCCTACAGGCACCCGAATCTGGACATGTTCAGATGTGACTTCACCATCTTCTCCCCTTCATCGGGATTAATTAATTGACTAAATGACTCACTCATACACTCATTGTGATTATATGAAATGCTGGTACTATGCCAGCACTAGGAATACCGTGGCAGACACCATGGAGTTGGTCCCTGTCCTTATGGAGCGTTCAGACAGGGAAAGGGCCACTATGATGCCACATGGTCAGCGCTTGACGGGCAGTGCCTGTGCTGTGGGAGTACACAGTAACCCAGAACTGAGTAGTCAGGAGGACTTCTGAGAGGAAGTCACATTTAAGGAAAGACCTGAATGAAGTGAGCTTCAAAGTGAAAGTAGGGCAGGTAAGCACCAGTCTCTAGGCTGAAACTTAGAACTGTGTTAGTGTTATTGCTTCGCCCTCATTTTCCACGTATATCACAAAAGCCTGTTGACTTGTATACATATGGTGTGTGCGTGTGTGTGTGTGAATAAGAACAGTAACATTTATAGACAGATGTGTAATACATGCAGCACAATTTCTTAGCTTTTTTTTTTTTTTTTTGATTTTGTTTATTTATTAGAGAGAGAGCAGGGGCAGGAGCAGAGGGAGAGGGACAAGCAGACTCCCTGCTGGGCACAGAGCCTGACATGGGACTTGATCCCACGACCCCAAGATCATGACCCGAGCAGAAATCAAGAGCCTGATGCTCAACCAACTGAGCCCCCCGGGGGCCCCAAGTTTCTTAGCATTTGACATATTTAGAATTCATCACAACCCAAGGAGGTAAATCTTACATCGCTTTCTTTTATAGGTTTAAAAACCGAGGCACAAAGATGTTGAATAACTGCTCCATGGAGCACTGCAAGTAAATGGCAGGAGTAGGATTCATTCCTGGGATGTGCTCTAATACTCAGCCTCCCACACCATTTGTAGGGTCATCTTTCTAAACGAGGACTCTGATCCTATAACCCTTCCCTGCTAACCCTCTGTACTCTTCCCTCCTAGCGTGCAGAGTTGATTTCGGAGCTCTTATCTTGCCATGTCTGACCCTCTGGGGGCCATGGGCCCCTGGCTCCCACGCCTGCAGCATGGTTCACCAATGCCCAGTTGAACCCCAGGGTTACTCCAAGGTGACTGAGGGTTTCTCACGCTTCTGAATCAGCACAGCATTGCTTCTCCCTTTGTTGGCCAAGTCTCTCTCCTCTTTTTGTTGGACTGGTTCTTCCATGTGCTTCCAAATGAGGCTCCTTCCCTAGTCCCCACCCCCTAATTCCAAGTCCGGGTGAGGGGGCTGTACTCCGTATTCTCACACCACACATCTCCCCTCACCCCTGCAAGCCTCTCCATATTGTGGCACCACCTCCACTCCAACGAACTTTCCATTTCCTGTCTTTCTGCTCTAGACTCTGAACTGTGTGGGCAAGGGCTGTTCTTATTTATTTTTGCATCTCCTGTCCATTGCCGGGCCCAGCATAATGTTCAATAAATGATTGATGAATGAATAAGTAAAAGGACGCCATACACAGAGGAGGGCCCTGGGGCAAGGGATCTGCGAATGGATAGGGCTTACTTGATGGAGGAACAGGGCATGGAAATAGCAAATCAGGGGCACTTTGTGAGCAGTTGGAGGAATTAAGTAGAGGCTAAGACACAATTATGTACCAGGGGAGGGAGTGACCGAGGGACCCAAAGAGAGGGACTGTGTTGCTGACACCTCAGTGTTCCTGTGGACAGTCATCACTTTCTTATTCTTTTATCCAGTATGCCCCCTGGCATCATCCAAGGTGGTTAACAATTAAAGAAATCAGTCCCACAATTGTCTTTTCTTTCTTTCTTTCTTTCTTTCTTTCTTTCTTTCTTTCTTTCTTTCTTTCTTTCTTTCTTCTTTCTTTTTCTTTTTCTTCCTTCTTTCCTTCCTTCTTTCCTTTTCATTCCTTCCTTCTTTCTTTTATTAAAATGGCCTTTTCAAATTACAAAATTAATATATATGCTTTGTTGAAAATAAAAACTTAAGGTTCAGCAAAAGTTTGACCAGTGTTGTTATATTTGTTTCCTAGGGCGGCTGGAGCAAAGGACCACGCCCCGGGTGGCTTAAAACACTAGAAATTTATTTTCTTATTGTTCTGGAGGCTACAGGTCCAAAATCCAGGTGGGGACAAGATGTTCCTCTGAAACCAGTAAGGGAGAATCTTTCCTTGCTTCTTCTGGTTTCTGGTGGCTGTTCCTGCTCTGTGGCGTTCGTGGGCCTGCAGTCACCCCCTCTGATCTCTGGTGCCACCCTTCTATGACACTTTTCCTCTGTGTGTGTGTGTCTTCACGTGGTCACCTCTCCTCTGTGCCCCTCTCTTCTTATAAAGACAGCAGCATACTGGATAAGGACCCACCTGCTCCAGTATGACTTCTTAACTAATTACACCCTCACCGCCCCTATTTCCAAACATGATCACATTCTGAAGTACTGGGGGGTTAGGGCTTGAACATATCTTTCTAGGGGAAAACTATGATTCAGCTTCTAACAACTATATTCCTACCACTCAGAGGTAACCACCGATAACACTTGATATTTTCTGCATTTAAAAAAAAATACATCTGTATATATAGGCAGTTTTTAACCACAATGAGATGATACCATATATATGCTGTTTTGTACCTGCTTTTTTTTTTTTTTAAGTTCATGCGCTAAAGTGATGAACTGATCAACTTTCATTATCTGATTTCTTTTGTTTCACTTTGCATCTCTTGTTTTCGGGCTTATTTACTGTGATTTTTAGCCATTGTCTCTGAAATGTGATCCTATAATGCTTTTTTTGAACTCTCAGCATATTTTCTGATTATTAGGGAAACTTGCTGTGTTCCCTGTGGGGATAAAAAAGAAAAAAGAAATAGATTTAAAGGCCCCATTTCATTATGCATAATCCAGGTAAGCATGTCTTCTGGATGTTTCTGCTCTAATTGACATTCAGAAATTGAAGGCCAGGGGCGCCTGGGTGGCAGAGCGGTTAAGCGTCTGCCTTCGGCTCAGGGCGTGATCCCAGCGTTATGGGATCGACCCACATCAGGCTCCTCCGCTATGAGCCTGCTTCTTCCTCTCCCACTCCCCCTGCTTGTGTTCCCTCTCTCGCTGGCTGTCTCTATCTCTGTCGAATAAATAAAAAAAAAAAAATCTTTAAAAAAAAAAAAAAAAAAAAAGAAATTGAAGGCCAAATTGAGCCCCCTCCCCTCACCCCAGTGGAGGAGGGCTGAGGTCAAGTGTGACCTCGTTTGAATCTCTCCGATTAGATTCAATGAGCTGTGTGCCTAATGAAAAGTTTCATCTAAAGGCTCATTTGTTCAGAGGAACTTTTTCTTAACCTTTCTTTCCTCTACGTAATGCAAAAGTCTGCAAGGAAAATGCAGAAGAAGAAAGCTTTTGCTGTTTAAGCATTATCTAGATAATCGTGCCAGTGGACTAAAATACGATGAGACATATTAGGAAAGAGGTTATTATCTAATCTTTATTTTCCATCTCTCTCTCTCTTCCCTTTTCCCTTTTGCAGCTGACCCTGGTGCTTTCCAGAAATCAGAACTTGTTTTCTGCCTAAATAAAAAGTAAGAACACATAAAGTTTGTGACGGCACTAACGACCAAAAGGGAGCTGTCCAGCAGGGCTCATAGAAGATTGGTCCTCCAGTGATCAGGTGTGGAATCCCTCTGAGACAAGTTCAGCTCTGAATATTTTACAGAGAAAGGGTGGCCATCACTAATGTGGGAGTTTTTATGGGATATTAGGGATACACTTCCTGCCCACAAATATTTTTTCCTACTGATCCACCAAGATGCCTGACATTATGACATTATGCACTTCTTGTGACAACGTCATCGAAGGACAAGCTTAAAGCACCAAGGTTACCTGAGTTTGGTATATACATAAAGCCATTGTCTTCAGTCATATATGGCTGCGAATCTGGGACCGTCAGAGACAGCTAATGCAGAACAGAATGCAGGAGTGGTGAGCTTTGTTGGAGGATGCAGACCAAGAGCATGTGGGTGCTTGCACCTGCCAGTGGTACAGATGTGGGGGGGTCATAAGGGAGGCAGGAGTAGAGGGGCTTAGGATGGAAGTAAGAGGGAGGATGTGGCTACCGGAAGTATAGCTCCTGATGACAAAGGGCAGCCCACCTTTTGGAGTCAGACTACTTGGATTCAAATCCGAGTTCTGCCACTTATAAAATGGAGATTTGGGTCAATTTATGGTCTCAGTTTCTTTATCTGTAAAATGGGGGTAAGAGCAGAATTATCTGAGAGGGTTGATATGAGGATTAAATAAAAGAATGAATGTAATGTGCTAAACACGGAGCTTGGGACATAGTAAATGTCCAATAAATATTAGCTTCTGTTATTAGTTATGTTAACATATTAGAGGAAATGTGTTCAACACTAGCCAAGGAACTTTTAAAGGGGTGACTTCAGCAACATTATAACTTTTCATTTGCACTACAATTCTATGCTAGTACACCCTTCTAGAGATGAAGAAATTAAAGCTTACAAAGATTGCATAATTTGTCCAGTTTTAGGTAGCTAGTAAATCCCAGAATGTATTTAAATCTAAAATCCTCCCAGGCTCACTCCATGAGGTGTGGACCCTGTAGGCCGCTATCTTGCAAGGCCAGGAATCTTCAGTGGAGACCCATAGATGCAGGATCCAAGATGGGATTTGGATCCAAGTGATTGAATGAGGGAGAATCCTTCAGGAAAGAACCTGTGAGGGAGGGAGGAGAGCAGGATAGGAAGGAGAAGTGCCCCCAGTGAAGATACGGTCTAAGGCAAAGTCTCGGCTTGACATGGTCATGGCGGGGGAGAGGGCCCAGAAAATAAATCAAGTCACACACCACAATAGTTCCTTCTTGAGGTCCATAGGTTGGCCTTATTCATTCACTGAATCAGTAGTCACTGGCTTTGGACTGCCCCCGTCTTCTTTCCCTTTCACCTCTTAGGTGAATGGGGCTCTTATTCCTGGGTAGTTATCCAGAGGAAGGAACAGCCGGGAGCTGTTAGTTTCTAATACCGCCAGCAGCTAGGATGGGTCTTTCAGCCCAGCACAGGTATATCACATGATATCAAGTATACCTGGGTCTCCTGGGTTTACCCAGGAGACCTGGGTGGGGTACCAACAAAAAATAACTGCACCAGGAAAATCAAGTAGATAAGCCCAGAACAGGGTCAGTCTGGGAGAAGTATTGACTTGAGATGACTTGGAGAGATCTACTGTCATGTGGAATGACAGCCTAATCAGGAAAAAAATTCATATTCATGGAACCCAAGAGTCAAAATGAAGTATAATGGAAGAAAAATTTGGGAAGGTATTGCTAAATCATAAAGTTGTGAAAAATCTGGTGAGGCCAGGCCAGGAGTGAGGGCTGAAATCGAATACACTCCTTCATCTCTCAGCATATAGACACTGATCTACTGTCTTAAGGAAATGTGACTATGGGCATGGAAGGAGGGAGTGACCCTATAATGTAACTTTCAGGATATGATGCAGGGCAGGGGGGCGTTGCTGAAAAGACAGACATCTCAACCAACCAGTGGTTGATCTAACCTGAGAACAGGTGGAGCCAGCCTGAAATGGTGGGATTTAGGGGTGAGTGGTACATGAACCAGATTTCCAGTTCTACTTGGGCAGCTGCTCCTCTTTACCCCGGTGGAAATGGGCTTCTCACCCATAAAAATGAGGACATCCTCTCCAGCTCTAAAACCTGATTCCATTTTGTTGGGACTCAAGCCAGATCCCATTGAAGTGTGGCTTTCACCCAAATTAGATGTGACACTCTCGATATGTATCACCAGTGAGGAATGATGGGTTTAATGCTTATTTTTTGTGTTTCACTTTGAAAAATCAATGAAAAGCTTTGGAGAATTGGTTTTAGTATTATTTTTTTAAGTTAGCTTTTTAATTTAATTTTATTTAATTTTATTTTATTTTATTTTATTTTATTTTATTTTATTTTAAGCAGGCTTCATGACCAGCATGGAACCCAATGCAGGGCTTGATCTCACAAGCCTGAGATCGAGACCCGGACATTCAACCAGTGGAGCCACCCAGGCACCCCTAAGTTATTTTACATTTTTTTTTTAAAAGAAAACTCTGTACCCAATGTGGGGCTCAAACTCATCACCCGAGATAAGAGTTGCATGTTCTACCAACTGAGCCAGTCAGGCACCCCTGCAAGATTGGTTTTAAATCACACTTAGAGAGCACATGTTTTGGTAGAGATAGATGGTTATGGCGTGGAAGCATTCTAAGTCAGGAAGTGAGAAGCCTATGAGGCCGACTTGTCAATTGTATTTGGGGGCAGGCCGGGTTATCACCACTCCAGACTAGCAAGAACCACATCCTCCAAAATTGTAGGTAGAGAGGGCCACTTCATGGTGTTCTTGCAGATTTGGAGCAAAAGGGTGACCCTAAGTGGTGACTTCTGGTCTAGCAACACAGTTCTGGAAACCATAGTCTGGTACCTTAGTGGACTTCCAGTAGCTGTGCTGATTTGTAGGATCTCTAGTGTTGCCTCGCTATTTAAAATTTTACTTTTCTCTTTAAAGATTTTATTTTTAAATTTTATTTTTTTGAAAAAGAGAGAGAGAGCACAAGCAGTGGGAGCTGCAGGCAGAGGGAGAGGGAGAAGCAGGCTCCCTGCTGGAGCAAGTAGCCCGAAGTGGGGCTTGATCCCAGGACCCTAGGATCATGACCTGAGCTGAAGGCAGATGCTTAACTGACTGAGCCACCCAGGTGCCCCTAAAATTTTACTTTTAAGAGGATGATGTCTCCTTTGTTTTCTTTGTGTTCATAGTATCCTTTCCCCCCCTGCTTTTCTATCCACCTGACTCCAATTGGCTTAGCCTCACCTATGGTGATTGAAAAGTAGCACCTGGATATCATGGTCTAAATGATGTGCTAATACTTTCTGAGTAGCTATTCAGAGTGATCCAGGGAGACTCAGAAAGAGATTTTCAGAGGACAGCCTTGAGCTGATGCCCTCTGGTATTCCTGGATGAAAATGTTTTCTTTGAGCTTATAGCAGTAAAGGGTAAGTCACATATAGGTTAGAGTATTTTTTTAATCCCCTACTGTACCTGAACTCTTCTTCAGTCATGGGCTTAGTATCATGCATATGTCATTTTTAAAAAATTTTATCTATCATAGCTATACGTTTGGAAAATGTTTGCAGCTCACTGAGCCATATGGAGTTCTTGATTGAGTTGAACCTTGAGGGTTAAAAGAATTCGTCCCTGAGAGTGCTGGGGGTAAACATACGTGAGTCCGGCTCCCACTAGCTCCAGTAGGTGAGAAACAGAGCTTTTGTTTTCCAGTTCCTATTGCAAAAAGTTTCCGGGCCTGGGTCCTAGGGCTGGGTGAGCTGTTCATTCCATAAAAATGTACTGAGAATCTATTATCACTTGCTTAAATGGGTGGAAGTCAGTTAAGGTCTGCTTATATTACAAGTATGAGTTAGATTAGAATTTTAAGGAAGAAAAACTTAGATCAGGGGCGCCTGGGTGGCGCAGTTGTTAAGCATCTGCCTTCGGCTCAGGGCGTGATCCCGGCGTTATGGGATTGAGCCCCACATCAGGCTCCTCCACTATGAGCCTGCTTCTTCCTCTCCCACTCCCCCTGCTTGTGTTCCCTCTCTTGCTGGCTGTCTCTATCTCTGTCAAATAAATAAATAAATAAATAAAAAGAAAAACTTAGATCACTGTACAAATTGGGTGTTTCACACTGCACAGTATATAGCCTGCCTATATCTGAGTGAAAATGGTGGCCTGTTTATCCCCATGCTCTATGAGTTCTTCCACGCTCTGACACTTAACTCTGATGAGAGGCTAATCTATTAAATCACTTTCTCTATCTCATTAAGGCCACGGCTTTCAGTTCTTTTTTTGCTCCAAGACTGACCTTCTGAAAAAGACCTCTGTCTTCCAAACTACCATGAATTTCTCCTCAGCTCTTAGGCTTTAGGTTTGGGAGAGAAACACGATTCCTGCTTGGGCTTCCAGTGTGCTTTGTGTCATACACCCCAGAGCCTTGGGGGGGGGGGCACCCTCGCTTTCAGAACAACTTCCTCCACAGTGAAAGTACTGGTCCTTTTAGCTCAATCAGTCACCTGAGCTTAATTTTTTTTTTTTTTGTCATCCTAATGAATGGGACATAGAATTTATAGAAAAGAAGATAAACTAGGGATGGTTTTCTTTATAAAATAATTTAATATGGGATTCCTTTTAATCACAACCACGAATGTATGTGCTTGATTGCTACGTTAGTTAGACTTTTACAAAAAAAAGTTGTACACGCCCACCTGTAAAAGGATCCCATTAGGACTCAGAACAGAATTTCTGTTGTCACTGTTTAATAAAGGCAGAAATCGTCACAAATGAAATCATCAACTGATTTGTTAATTACCAGTGGGAGACCAATGGCTTATTATTGCCTCCCATGGAAAGCTAAAAACACCCCCAGAAGAAAAAACACAGGAAGTATTTTCAGCTATTTAAACAGACTACTGTAAAATGTCAGTGTACCTGTTAAGTAACTGTTAGAAGCCTGACTACATTTATCAACTTGAATTGAGAGAAAAAGAAACGAAGAAACTTAATTTTATTCTAAGGCAGGACCAAAGTTAATCATGTTTTGACACCTGGATTAGTGCTTCATACTCCAAAAGGGTATGGTCTGTGATGGTGATGTGAACATTGCTGACTGTTCATTACTCATTTCTGATGGTTTTGAACATGAGTTCTGGTGGTTTTGTGGACTGTAGCAGAACCTGAATTGGAAGATGGGGCGGGCTATTTTATCTATGGCTTAGAGCATTAGAATTTCCCGTTTCACATGAAAACGCGCTCTTAGAATATATTAGAACTGGAAATTTTCCAGTACTCAGGAGAAAATGGAGACCCAGAGAGTAACTGGTTTATTGAAAAGTCTGATTTAGGAAGGGGATGGGGATGCCATTGTTCTATTTTTCTCTAGTCATTGCCTTTAGCCCTACTCAGCGCAATCTCCTGTTCCCATCCCTCTGTGACGGTTCTGACTTATCCCATAGCTTTCCAGCCACTTTCAGTTATTAGCAGCTTTAGTCCAGTCTAGGTCAATTTAAAATGACCTTAACACAGTTTAACTGCTGGTCTTGTCCCCTCCAGGCATGGGCCAGGCTCGGTTCTGAAGGACTTGAGTAGGAGAGAGAGAGTGCACGGTCAACTGTTGCACACTTTCTCCCTGCTCCCTCTGCTGTGGGTCTAGCTCCTGTGGGGTTAGAGATGGCAGGACGGAATAGGAAACAAATTGTTTTGCTTACTTAACCAGTTGGGGGAGTGCAGTCTTGTGTTGGGGATTGGCTCAATTCGATCCGTGTCGCCAGTGTCCAAATGCTGGCTCCCTCCGGGCAAATGTGTGAGTTCTTTGGAGGATTTAGTGAGATTTTGTGGATTGCCCAACACCCAAGGTAGTCTACTCTATACGTGTTTTTGTGGAGTTCTGCCTGATGCCCAGCCCTCTTGGGTGGAGTACTGACAAGATTGCTTAAGCTGACGCCCCTGAGGCACCCCTTTGCCCACAGTCATCATCCTTGTCCTTCTAGACCTCGGGAATATGAGTTGCTCTGTAGCAAATTTGTCCCTGTTCTGCTATAGAAAATGCTGGGCTTATCAAGCAGTCTGTTGCGTAAGCAGATGTCCAAGCAGGGGACCAGTGCCAGAACCCCTTTCTGGGAAGTCCTGCCTGCCCTCCCGCCCCGCTCTAGCACTCCTTACAAGGCCAGTAATGCATGACTCTTTGGATTTTCGTCTTCCTACCTCGCACTGTGTTGGTAGGTAGACTGAAGGTAGAGGACTAACACAAACCCCCGGGAGACAGTCACAGTTAGGAGCTGTAGGGAACGAAAGGGTGGAAGGGAAATCAATGTGTACTGTTGCCAAAGTGAGTTACAGTTTCTTAGCTGTGGAGATGGTCTTGATCGAAGCTTGTGCTGGATCTTTCTGCTGCATCTGTTTCAGAGGCCAGATTTTCCTGTTCTTCTCAGTGATTTATTACTCTTGGTAATGAATGCACTGCAGTAATGAACAAAATGTAATGAACTGTGTTGGCAAATGGCATGGCTTGTGACTGTCCCACTTACAGTTCTCTCCATTCAGTGCGATGCTCTTCTAATCACTTGTGAAGCTTGACTCTTGCTTAGAAGGAAAAATTGTAATATCTCGTTGAATTCGTACATGTAAAACCACACCAGTTAGCACATTTTCTCAAGCACTTTTTATTCATTTGCCAAGAACATAAAATTTAAAGTGGTTTTGAGCTTCCAGGCCAAAAACACAGTGCTGATATATGGGTTAGATTTACCATTGTTTTCATGAATCCTCATTAAGAGTTTTGCAAGTCATATGATGTATTTATAGCCAACAGAAATGTTCAATGGCTTGATCTATTGATCAAATATTGTTAAAGAATAGCTTGAAACATCTTCTTGAAATGTAGAGCTTCTGATTGGAATTTATACAAAATTTCATTGTCTTTCAAACTTATTTTTAATTTTAAAGCGGCCTTTTATTTTTCTTTTAAATAGTTTTCACTAAAGCCCAAACTGGGGGGAAAAAGTATTGGTGTCAGATGTGTCATTGTTAAAATTAGGCTCTGCCATTTACTGCTACATCATCAACCTGGCTGCATAACTTAACCTCTCCAGGCCTGTTTCCTCATCTGTAAAATGGGGTAGTAATCACTAACTCCTAGAATGGCCTTGACTATTATTTGAGAATATGTGCAATGCTTAGACTAGAGCCCTGCACACTACAAATGTTCAGACATTCCATTGTCGTCATCATTGACTCTTGTGGTGGATCGATCCCACTGAGCCTCAGTCCCTCCCCTCCTTGTATCCTTGCCCTTTGCTACATGACTTTGCAGACCCTTCAGCATGGAGGTGGAGTTCATTTCCCCACCTTCCATCTGAGCTCAGTTGTGTGACTGGCTTTGGCAAAGGGAATGCTCAGAAAAGCTCCTAAAAGCACATACTGTTTTTGTGGTCTCTCTTGATTCTCTGTCCCCAGTCCCTGCACCGTCCATGATAATTACCGGAGGACAGTACATGAAGGGGGTTCACGTGGCTCCAGTCATCCCAGAGGAGCCATCCTGGAATAGCTCAATGCAGCTGGCGATCAGACATGGGAGTTAGTCCAGCTGGGACCAGGCGACATCACTGACCAGCACACTTGTCAGCTGTACAAATGCTGATGGTTTCAAATCACTGTGTTTGGGGTGGTTCGTGCAGCTTGTTCTTGTGGCAACAGGTAATGGATACAGTCGTTAGTAATTATTGCTTTGAATTTGTGGAGCAGTCTCCTTATGGGTGTCTGGCTTATTTCCCCAACTAGATTTATACTTCTCTGTTTTCTCTACAAGGTGAAGCTGCTTCATGCAACACTTTGTGATAGTAAGTACTCAGCCTGTTCCCCAGCATGGTATATTCCCAGGCAAAATTACAGACTATGTGCTTGTCCATTAGTGGAATGAATGATGGATTTATCATACACATTTGGGTTTAATTCTCAGCTCTATTATTTTCTCACTGGTAATATTGACTTACCTAACCTGCCTGATCTTGTTTCCTCACCTAAAAGTGGAAATAATAATATCTCTTCTTTTATTAAGTGAGGTAAATTACGCAAAGCACAGATTAGGCCTTCATGAAAGCAAACTGTTAATGGCTTCTATAGAGTTCCATAGATGGGCTCAAAGGCTTATTTGAAAGTCTTAGCAATGGATTACCCTTCTCATACCTTTGGTCAAAGAATGATATTCCTATGTTGTAAAATTAGTTTATACAGCCTTGATAAGGACATGCATGAAGGTGAGTGAAGAAAGGACTTTAGGCAGGTCAACTGAATCAACCTTGGGAGTCAGTAGAGTGATCGATAGAGAGCTCAGCCCATTCACTCCTTGTCTTCTAGCCACTTTCCTTCATCCTCCCTTTCATTCTTTCCCCTTTCTCATGCCCAACACACCCAGTGCCCTCCTGTGACATGCTGGGTGCCCAGAACCCTACACGGAGCTTTCCCTCTGGGTAGAAAGTGGCCCATGCTTCCACTCCTATGCTTCTTTCTCCTACGTCATCCCTTTCATTTCAAATGCAGGCTTCCTACTCCGCTTTCTCTGTAACATGCCAAAGGATGCTGTGCATTTACCTTGAAGAAATGCTTCTAACGTTGAGCAGGAATTAATTCATAATGACAGGATCTTGGGCTTGTCTGGTTGGTTGGGCAGGCCTTGCCTCACCTCCTCACAGCTTTACTTTACAGATGGCTACTGATTCGGACTTTATAGTCATTAGGCTCTGTTTAGAAAAGTTGGAAAATTTGTAAATTATACTTTCCTCTACCACCTGAAGAATAACCCATGCCTATGACTTTGCTTTGGATGAGAAATTTCTGAGGCTGAAGTTGCTCATATTGAAGCCTTTCCCTTTCTATTCTTCTCATATGTTGTCCTCCATGTTTTTTCTTTCTTGCAGATGTGGGTATTTTCTTTTCACCTTTGTAGTTGCTCAAACATTACTTTCTCACCCAGACTCTAAGTGCCAGTTCTCTGCTCTCCTTGGCATCAGTAAAAATAAAAATAGCTAACATTTATCAAGTATTTATGTATGCCAAGTACTGTGCTGGGCATGCATTTAGTGCGTGTAATTATCAATAGGTCAACGAAGCTGGTATAACTATTATTCTATTTTTTAAGATAAGGAAATGAAGTACAGAGAAATGCATTATATAATTTCTGTAAAGTTTGCTTCCAAATTTTGATTCAATACTTTGGGAAATGATTTATCTAAAACTTAGAAAGTGATCGCTGTCCACAGACTCTCTTCACCAAAGACTGGAGGAACCCCAGTCCTGTGAGATGCTCGGTGAAGGGTCAGATCATCAACAGAGTGTGCTAAGCATATAGGAAGCATGCACAAGCGTGCATATAAAAGACCAGGAAATTAACTCCAGGAAAAAGACTTTCTTTAACTCGTTATTTCCTAAACTAATAAGCCACAGCAATATTTTGCCCAACATCAGTGGGCCTTATTATGTTCTACAGTGTACATGCTGGAGAGAGGTACTAACTCATGGTAGTGTGATTTTTAAGCAAACACAATGAAATGTGAATCCAAATATATTCTTTCCCATTTGGAAGAAGTCACCTTGGGAGACTGTTCATTTATTCCTGTGATGTTGTTCTAAATCTTAAAATGCTTCAATGATTTTTGGAAACTTTTCTTTCGGTATTCCCTTTAGAGCCAAAGCCACAGAGGAAAATCAATCTCATTACTTTGTAATCACACCTTGTTTCTCACCCAAAAGAGTGTCTGTGAACTTGGTCACCCAGCTCGTTCACTGGACTTGGTACTGGAGAAAATTGTTCTAAAAAGTAATAAATAAAACTTCAGAGGATTAAGAGTTTCTAAGAGTGAAGATGTTTATATTGAAGGTAATCTAGCCTCCCGCCTGCTCAGGTGAGGGTTTGTGAGCTAAGATGTTGGGCTGGNCCGTCAGCCTTCTCTGGACAACTCCTTCCATCACTTCCTGGTTCTTGGCTTTAAACAGTTCATAGCTTTGTCCCGTGCTTGCTGTTGGTCTAGGCTACCCTCCCAGGTTGGTGGAATCCCTTAGCTTCTGTCCTGTGCGTGCATCTTACTTGCTTTCTTGTTTGGTCTTCTGCCTGGTAGAGTCCTTGACTATGATTTCTGCATTTCTGTTCTGAGTTGAAACTTCTCGGTGGTTGTCCCTGGGTGTCGTTACTCCATTGATTTCTGTGGTGGTGTTCTACGTCTTAATCCTGTTGTTACCATGGTCAAACATCTCTAGTGCCTCCAACACAGCCACTCGCTATGTTCCCGACTGGCCCTAGTGTCAGACTTATAGAAAGGATGCCCCTCACTAAGATTCTCCAGTGTTGCCATTTTTGCCACTTTGCTTTATCGTTCTTGCTGACACCAGTGTGGAGGGTGGGCAGACAGCTGTTCGGGAGATGAGACATGTGGCTATTGCAGAGCTGAGATGATGAGTGTCTGGACCAAATCGGGGCAATGGGGAATAAGGAGGAAGGTCTAGACGAGAAAGCTCTTCTGAAAACAGATCTACAGGAATTATCCTTTCATGGCTATAGGCAAGGAGGAAGAAAATGTCTATGACTTCCAAGTTTCTTTATGCACAACTGGTTAAAAAATTTTGCTGAGACTGGGGACACTGGAGAGCAGAATGTGTGACAGGCTTCAGTGTGTGTGTGTGTGTGTGTGTGTGTGTGTGTGTGTAGTTTTTAAAAAAGATTTGATTTATTTACTTGAGAGAAAGCACTTGAGTAGTGGGGAGGGTCATAGGAAGAGGGATAAGCAGACTCCCTGCTGAGCAGGGGGCTCCATCCCAGGACCCCAGGATCATGACCTGAGCTGAAGGCAGACACTTAACTCACTGAGCCACCCAGGCACTCCAAGCTTCAGTGTATATTAATTGTTACCAGCTTAAGAATAATAATAAAAACAATACCAATGACAAAAAGAAATACTCCCTGCTGAGATGCTGTTCCAGTGAATTATAATTATACACACGCATATTTTATTCCTTAGTATATGCTAGGATTTGAAATTTATAGAAATGTGATCTACAGATATAAGGACATAAGAAAGAGGGCTGGATCTACAAGGCAGATAAAAAAAAATAAGTCATATGGTGATTAACACAATATAATAAAATAAAATTAAAAAAAAAAAATAAGTCAGTTGCATCTGTGGCCCAGTGTGTTAACATCTCTATGTAGTGACTCCCAAGACAGTGATTTGTGTTTTGCTTGGTACATAAAGATGTATAGTTGGGCAAGGCTGTAAAAAATTTTTTGAAGAAAGTTACTACATTACAAGTCATAATAAACCTTTATTTTGGCAAGCAAAATGAACAAATTTGTCTATATGATTAGGAGAAAACTCTAGCAAATCATCAAGATATACCGGAGTTGGCAGCATGTGTGTTTTTTGGGTTGTTTTTCAGAAACATATTTATTTCCCCTCAAAGGGGAAGAAAAACCTTAATGATAACATTGCTAAAAATGAGAGAAGTTTAGGTGCTTTCTCTGCCCACAGTGAAAATGACTTTTCCGTCCGTATGTAGCATGTTTCATATTCTGCTACAGAATTAAAGTGTTAATAAGTGGAAAATGTGTGAAAGAAAATTTTTTTCAAATTATGATTCACAGTTGGAAAGGATAAGCTTTTAAATGTTAATGACAATAATACCATTACTGCTCTACCTGAAAATAAATCTAGGTAGGAAGAGATCCGTCCATGATTAAAATCAAGTTTATGTAACATTGTGTGTCAACTATATTCAAATAAAAAACTTTAAAAGAGAAAGGAAAAAAGTTAAAAGAAAAATGCATAAAACAATAGCAACAAAAAGAAATTAGGTTTGCATCCTGCTTAAAATTCACATTTCTAGGAAATGTCAAGGTCACACACCAACTCTCTCCTGTCATTTAAAGTGGCTTTCAGCACAGTTCGGTCAAGAATAGGATCACCTAACTTGAAGTGAACTGGAGGTTGACATTTCGAGTCATATCAATTTTATGGGCTGTTTTAATTTTTTAAAAACTAGCTCAAACTTACATAAAGGACGCCCCTCACTAAGATTCTCCACTGTTGCCATTTTTGCCACTTTACCATTCTTTCTCTAAGTACGTGTACATATCATTACTATCCTTTTCCTTGAACCATGTGAGAGTATGCTGCCTGTCATTTCTAAGTACTTGAGGGTATATTTCCTACAAAGACTGTCCGCAGCACAGACATCAAGATTACAAGTTGCACTGATATGTTGCTATTATCTAATTCACTAAACCCATTCCAATTTTTCCACTTGTCTTAATGACGTCCAGGATCCTACCTAGGGTTACACGTTCCATGTAGCTCTAGAGCCTCTTTACTCTTTAGTTTGGAGCAGCAACTCAGTCTTTTCTTAGCTATCATGGTTCTGACTTTTTTGAAGAGCATTGGCCAATGACATCATAGAATGTTCCTCATTTGCATTTATCTGATATTTCCTCATGAGTGAGATGATGCATTTTTGCCAGGAACACTGTAGATAGGATGTTGTATTCTGTGCCATTTCAGGAGATGGTGTCTTTCAGGTTTCTCCACTGCGGAGTTCATGCATAAGTTGTACTTGTTAATTAATAAGTATTATTAGTTTGGATTCTACCATGAGGAAGAGCTATATCAGTATATAGTCATGGATTCCTGTTTTATTCAATGAATTATGATCAGTCACTCTCATTATTTATTTGGATGCTCAAATGATCTCAGATCTTGCTGGTGGTAGCTCCTTCCAGCTGGGTATCTATCCTTTTGAAAGGCCCCTGACGTTGTTAGAGCCCTTCCTTACTTTCTTCTACAAAACGATGTTCCAGGAGCATCTTGTACCTCCCCTGTCTCAGTGCCAGAGCCAGCTCTTTCTTCAAGGAGTCCTGGTTAATTGGTGGAGAAGGGTCTTTAAAACCAGGCAAGACTTGGGTGTCACTCCTTGTTGCCCTCTTAGTGGATAAAGCTTGGAAATATATGTATGGATATGCATACACATACGTGTGTGTGTGTGTATGTGTGTGTGCGTGTGTGTGTGTATGTGTGTATTCACTTGGTGGTTTTCAAACTGTAGTTCCCAGACCAGCAGCAGCAGCATCACTGAGGAACTTGTTAAAAGTGCAAATTACCAGGCTCCACCCCAGATCTACTGAATCAAAAATTCTGGTGCCAGGGCCCAGAAATTTGTGTTTTAGCAAGCCTTCTAGGTGATTCTGGTGATGTTTCTGTTGATGAAGTTTAAAATTGCAGATCCGCTGATAAATTACGTGTCAGTGTGTGTGTGTATCGTGTGGATCGGGGGTCAGTAGTTTTTAACAGGAATGCATGAGATATGTGTATATATTTGCATCTATATTATTTTTGTATCTTTCTGTGTGTGTGTGTATATATGTATATATCTTGAAAACCATGAGTTTGCTTTGATACTTCCAGTTCCAATCCAACAATGGAAGGTATATTCTAGACTATTCTTTTCTATATTTATAGCTCCCCTCTTTGACAGGGAGAAACTTTACTCCCAATCTTCTCAATATAGTCACTGTTTGAGTCCATTCCTCTGCATGGAAACAAACTCTGGACCCTGGCAGGGATATCACCTTCCTTCCCTGGCTGCCTTCTTCCTTTGGCCCCAAACCCTGATGGCCACCTCCAAAAATATTAGAGAAAGAAAAGGAGGAAGCTGTATTGATTTTTCAGGGATGAAACACTATGAAAAGAATTTTAAATTAATGAATGAGATGCCGTATCAGTTGATTAATATTAATTGGAAGTTTACTCTTGATTATCAGCTGATAAATATCAATAAGTTTTTCCATCTTTAGATGGACACTGTTGTTTTCTCTACATCCAGTCTCTTTTTCAGTCCTTCATTTCCCCTCATTTGTATTATCAGTTTATTGCTCTCATTAAATTGAGATGTGTGTACATCACTCGATTTAGCCTACAACCTCTCTCTGTACACAGAGATCTACGCTTTAACAGTTGATTCTTGAAACTTGCCATTTATCTTCTTTTTTCTAATTTTAATTTTTTATTATTTTTTATTTTTTGAGAGAGAGAGAGAGAGAGCCTGAGAGTGGGTGGGAAGGGCAGAGGGAGAGGGAGAGAGAGAATCCTAAGTAGGCTCCACGCCCAGCTCGATCTTACGACCCTGAAATCATGACCTGATTTGAAATCAAGAGTCAGTCCCTTAACCAACCCAGCCACCCAGGTGCCCCTTGCTCTTTCTCTTCCAGGCTCAGTTCTACATGGATAGAATTTTGCACCGGTATTGCCATTTTTTGAGCATTCATTCAACAAACATTATTAAGAATGTACCATGGCCTTCATTTTGAAAAAGTTCAGTCTGAGGTGTTTTTGAGACACTCAAGTGCAGGTGTCTGGTTGGCAACTGGACATCTGGGATGGGATTCAGAGTAGAGTTTTTGGAGGTGGAAAGAAATAAAATCGTGACTTATCTGCATGCATACAGTGGTACTTTAGGCCATGCACACAAATGAGATCACCTAGAGAGAAAAAAGGTAGAGTGAGAGGGGAGGGCCTGAGACCTATCCCTCAGGAACTCTGATAGATTTTTTTTGGTCAGGGAGAGGAGTGTGCATTGAAAAAGAAGATGGAAAAGGCTGGTGAGAGAGTTAGGAGGAAAGCTACAAAAGACTGTGGTATATTGGTCGAAGGAGAAGTGTTTCAGTAAAGAGAAAGTTCAATAATGCTTGGAAGCCTGGGAAATAAGAACATGTGTTTATATGGCCTTTGTGTGGTCTTATTAAAGGACCAAGTGAAAAGTCATGCAGAGCTGTTTCTGTGGCGTAATGGGGACTAGAAGCCGGATTGGGTAGGTGGAGGAGCGGATGGGAGATGACAAAAGAGAGACTGTGAATACTTAACAATTATTTTGAGAGTTTGTCTTTGAAGAGGGATATAAAGATAAAAGCTGGGGCTGGGGAGGAAGAGTAATAGGCCAAGTGAGTTTTCTTTAATGGGAGAGAACAGACAGTATGGAGTAGTCACTGGGGAGCAAGAGGTTGGCTAACAGTGAAGTCATGGGGCCTTGCATATGGACAATGAAATCACTCGGAACGATGGCTGGGCATGAGTTAAATGCTTTAGCAAGGGATGGAAGTCTTTAACAAATGAGGAAGAATGGCCATAGTTCCCCATTTTAGGGTGAACACAGTTTAGTTCACATTTTAACGTTTGTAGGTATAAATGCCGCTTTTAGTTGTTGATGAGTTTATTTATTGTGGTCATTTTGTTGCCCTTCCCCTCTTCTATTCAAGCATTTACTTAAAGGAGTTGTGAAACTTACAACTATTTTCTTCCCTAAATTGAGAAAGCATGATTTTATATCTCTATCTATCTCCTATTCCTATCTATCTATCTATCTATCTATCTATCTATCTATCTATCTATCTATCTATCTAGTTGTGTGCCTCACCAGATTTACTTAAATTTTCAGAGGCTCAATATCCTCTGATGGAAAAAGAAGATAATGGTACTTTCTTTCTTCTAGGGATATTGCAAAGATTAAGTTAGTTAGATCCTATCAAGCTCTTAGCACTTACTTGGCAAATAGTAAGTGCTTGATAACTAGTAGCTATTTTAATTCTTGCATTAGAAACTTCAATGCTGCCCATAACAAATGACATGCTAATTGATATCATTGCTGTGGTTTGATAACTAATGGAGCAGACCCTTTGTGTGTTTAGTTTCTAGACGCACCTGTTTCAGGACACATTCATCTGATAGAAGAAAATCATACAGGAATTCCTGAATCGGCTCTTTGAGATTCTTCTTGTCCTTTGATTTTGTATTTTTGGTTAAGTAAGTTGCTAGACTACAGAGTTACTGTGTTATTGTAATACTTTAAAGTATTTAATTAATAAAGAAACTTTAAAAATAACCCCCTTCCTTTATAAAATTATCTATGAAATACAATGGCTGAGAATTCAACCTTCGTTGACAGGAAGTTCGGATTTACAGTCCTTGCTTTCTACTGGCCTAGGCTTCGCCTGAATTTATGCTTTACTTTGGCAATCATTCACAATTACCTGCAGAAGATATATGGTATCTCTTTGTGTACAAAGCACAGATATTTCTAAAACCACCCAGAGAAGGGACGAAATATTTGAATTCCAGGTGTTGTTGAGGCTCTTGTCTAATCCTGAATTTCTTAACTCATTTACTCTTTGCTCTTCACCAATAACTTTACATTAATATAGGGTTTTGTGCAGGATGCTTTTTCGGTCATTTTTATTAGTTGCAAAACATAAGTAGTGCTATAAATATTGTCGCATTTGGAGGACAGTAACTTAGGTGGATTTGGTCTCTTCCATAAACAAATCTTACTTGCAAACTGTCCTGGCCACAACTTTGGTCCCTATGTTTATCCATATTTTTCTTCATAAATAAGAAGCCTTCTTAGGATTCTAGAATGTATTTAGGGCTAAACTCTAATTTAAGGAGCCAAACTATTATAAATTTTGGAGTTTTATCTGTAGAGCTTTATATTTGGGTGCCAGATTGTTTGACATTTAAGGTGTCCTGGTTTTTAAAATTTGACATGAAGGGTGTGGCCAGAGAGACAGTATCGGAGACTTAAGGGTCAGCCTCCTGGAATTTTGACTTGGTCTTTGTTTGTGGGTGTAGTCAGCACTAGGCAAGCTTATGAAGCAGGTGAAATTTGTCTTATTTATTCTTCCAGACTCTGAATTCTGAATTGTTTTCCAGTCTTACTGACTCCATTCTTCCCTCTCTGTAGGAACGCAGAGAGAGGCTCTGTACTCAATCTGCTTTTTTCCCCCCATCAAAACTATCAAAAATGGATCCATATCTCAATTACACTGACTTGTTTCTCAAAATGCAGTCCGTAGCAATCTACATTAGAGTGATCTGAGAGGCTTGTTGAAAACATAGATTTTTATCCTTACTCCATCAGGATATCTTAGAAATCTGGCGGTTATCAAATTTCCAGGTATATATAAGGCATGATAAATTTTGAAAGCACTAATTCAAAAAATTCTCTCTCCAAAGACATTTGCCTTTTAGGAATTTCTTAAGCTGAAGAATACAACTGGAGTCATGCAGTTGTAGGTATTTTTGTGTCACTTATTTTTTTTCCTGGTACCCTAGAGATCAGACCATGGTACATTGTATGGACATTTCTGCATAAAGAATTCTGGGAAAAAATTGATATTTTTAGGATCTGATGACGTCAGCCTAAATTGAATATTTTACTTGTTATAAGTGATAGGAAAATGAATCAATTGGCTACTTCCTTAGAAATCTGATATTTATAAAAAGTGATCCTTCCAGTAACAGATGTTGGAAATAACATTTCCTTATTTTCCTACAGAGAGGATAAAACAGACAGATCACAACAGGATGAATTCAAACTAGATGTTAGGATACACTTCTATATTTTTTTGAAAACCAAAATGCATTTTTTTTTTTAAAGATTTTATTTATTTATTCTACAGAGATAGAGATAGCCAGTGAGAGAGGGAACACAAGCAGGGGGAGTGGGAGAGGAAGAAGCAGGCTCACAGCAGAGGAGCCTGATGTGGGGCTCGATCCCAGAACGCTGGGATCACACCCTGAGCGTGAAGGCAGACGCTTAACCGCTGTGCCACCCAGGCGCCCCCCAAATGCATTTTTGAAGTAATTATCAGGATACTCTAAGCTTAAAAATCATTTGCTTGAAATATCCAGAGAGTCATGTCAATAATTTCTAGGAAACTCACCTTATTTTGACAAACCACTTTGTGACTTTATGGGGATTGAGGGACACTTAGTGACACAAGGACCCGGGATATACTTTTTTAAGGAATTTATAGGATTTCTCTTTCCTCCCTTGATGTTCCCAGGTAAGTTGACCAAGAGTGCTTCTACATACAAAATTGGCGCGTCCGATTCATTAGTTAGAAGGGAGTTGAATTCGGTTGAGGGATTGTTTATTTTGGGTGGCAGGTGTGTCCTTTAGTATGCCAAAAAATCAGTTTGATTAATTTTGTTTTTTAGTTTTTAGTGAGTTGTTTTGGCATCATGGTGTGCAGTCTAGGCTTACGCTTTCATACGAGAAGAATAATTTTTCTGGACATCACTCAGAATACTCCTTCCTAATGCTAAATGGCTAAACGTGCTGATGCATCTGCTTCCTGCTGAAACTTGGACTTTGGCAAGGTGAGAAATGTCACCTTGGGTCAGCCCCAAGTTCTGTCTAACTCAGATTCTGCCTCAGGCAATGGAAATAAGGAATTGATTTAGAGAGAGCATGGGGAATTTTTTTGCAGACTGTTGTGTTTTAACCAGACAATTAGCCTTAAATTTTCTAAATAACGTATCAGGCCCTGGTGAAGATGTTAAATGTCCACATCAACAACAATACAAGGAAACCAGCAAGAAATTACACTTTCTGTTGCATTTCAAAAATTGACTTTATTTTTCAGAGCAGTTACAGGTTCACAGCAAAACTCAGCAAAAGGTACAGACACTTCCCATATACTGTTGCCCCACACATGCGTGGCCTTCCCCATTATCAAAATCCCCTACCAGAGTGGTACACTTGTTACAATTAATAAACCTACACTGACATGTCATTATCACCCAGGTCCATAGTTTATGTAAGAATCCATTCTTGGTGTTGTACATGCAATGGGTTTGAATGAATATATCATGTCATGTATCCTCATTACAGTATCATACAAAATAGCCTCACTGCCCTAAGAATTCTCTGTGCTTCACCTATTTATCGCTCCCTCCTTCCAAACCATGGCGACCACTGATCTTTGTACCGTCTCCATAGTTTTATCTTTCTCAGATGTCATGTGACTGGAATCGTACTGTACGTAGCCTTTTCAGATTGGCTTCTTTCACTTAATAGTGTGGATTTGAGTTTCTTTCATGTGTTTTCCTGGGTTCCTAGCTCATTTCTTTTAGCATGTTGCATTTTTGGAAAAAGAAATTTGAACCAAGGAGGAAACTTCTGTACTCTTTCTTCTTTTTGCCTCAATTTTTATCCTTAAGTCTTCACATTCTAGTTACCATTACCTTAAAGCCAATTCATGTTCTACGTTAATGTCTTTGTTTTTTCTCTTTATTCATCTATTTTTTCCCTAGAATTTATTTCATGCCAGTTGTGGTCTTGGTATTTTCCAGGTTCTGGAGGGCTACTTAAAGAAGCCTAAGACTGCGGTATCTGGATCGCTCAGTTGCTTAAGTGTCCAACTCTTGATTTTGGCTCAGGTCATGATAACCAGGGTTGTGAGATTGAGCCCTGCATTGGGCTCCTGCTGGGTGTAGAGCCTGCTTGTGATTCTGTTTCTCCCTCTCCATCTGCCCTCCCCACATGAAACAGAATAAGTGAAAATACTATTGGAAGACATTTTTTATTAAGAATTACTATATGTCAGACCTTTAGCTAGACAGTTTATACACATTAACTTATGTCATCCTTGGAACAACTGTGGAAGTTTGGGATTATTTTTCTTGTTTTACATTATTACAGTTTGGGTTAGTAAGAATTGAAATTTGGGGTGCCTGGGTGGCTCAGCCAGTTAAGTGTCTGCCTTTGGCTCAGGTCATGATCCCAGGGTCCTGGAATCGAGCCCTGTGACGGGCTCCCTGCTCAGCGGAAAGCCTGCTTCTCCCTCTCCCACTCCCCCTGCTTGTGCTCTCTCTCGCTTGCTTGCTCTCTCTCAGATAAAAAGATAAATAAATAATAAATTTAAAAAAAAAGAATTGAAATTCAAACTCAGTCTGGCTGACTCTGCAGTTCATACTCCTTTTATTACACCAAAACTGAACAAAGAGAAGGCACAGAAAAATATCTTCTTGGTTGTTGAAGGGTAGATAACTATACAACTATCACCTTTAGCTTCTCAAGTAATAGGATTTTATAATTTCCTTTGCTGTGTGATACAGTTTTTACATTGCATGATGTTTTCCTCTTGATTAAGCATTGAACTCCTACTGGCTTTAATTAAACATTGGTGAATTAGATCAGATATTGCCATTTTACAGATGATGGGCTAAATAACTTGTCACAGTCATATAGCTGGCACATAGCTGGGGAATTGGAATTCATTTCTCTATGGACGTGTTCAGAATGAGCTCGACACAAAATCTTTAAAAAGGTGAAGTTTTGAGCAGTAACTATAACCATTCCCTAAATCCCCTACCCTGAATGGAAAGTGGATGCTCTCTGTGTCCCTGGAGCTTATCCTACAGAATATTGCTTTCCTCTTCTGCGGCTGCGTGCACTAACATCAGACAAAATGTTTGTGGAAGAATTTGGACCTCTGAGGAGAAGGAAAAGTACAAAGGAGTGCCAAAAATGGGGGAAAGAAGTTAGAAAGATGAGTTTAAAGAGTTTTGCCTTGGGCTGGCCCTGTTGCCATCTGTCACAATGCTGTTTGCATAATGGTCCTTTTAGCTTTAGAGAGACTAAGAAATATTTAATGATACTAAGAAGTAGATCATATGAATCAGTCTCAGAACTCCAGTCTTTACTTATTTTTAATCATCTTCATTCACACATCTGAAAGTAATTATACAAGAAAAAAATTGTTAAATTTACATAATAACTAACCTGGGGGGGCTCGGAACATTAATTTTATGGTTATGCTATTTGTCTCTCATAATTAGTTTGATGATATTGATATTTTTAACAAATCATATAGAATAAATGAAGTTGAATGGTACATTATTCCAAATTAAAAATAAGATATAATCTGTTAGTATAAAGCAGTGGTGATTATGTGTTAGATTCTGGAAAGAAGGTAAGAAAGGGTGATTTAAAAGATGTTTTATGTTGAGACTCTTATTCAAATAGTGATGATGTTTAGGAAATGCTGAAAAATTACAGGTTTTGTGAAAAGCCAGGAGTAGTTTAAACCCATTTTTTTTTCATAATAAAGTTGTTAGAAGCTATATCTGTATGAGTTCAAAAGAGGCTTTTTACAGACAAGGTCACCACCTCTGCCTAAGCAATGAGTAGACTACATCTTTTAGTTTTATTTATATGTTTTCCTCCTGTAAATGTTTAGTTTTTTACTCCTATAAACTGAAACTTTGGTATCAATACCTCATAGAAGCTGGGAGACCTTATCAGTAAGTGTAAACATAGTTAAGCTTTCAGTAGGCTAATCAAATAATCACCTATGTAAAATGGTTTTGTAGATTTCTTGCTTTAGTTTTGTTAAATTTAGCTCTGTTATTGGATGCCTGTATATTTAGGAGTGATGTCTTGATGAAGTAATTCTCTTATGATTATGAAATGTTCCTCTGTCTCTGTTAGTACTCCTTGCCTGGAAGTCTACTTTATTTTATCTTAATGGAGCCACAGCAGATTTCTTGTTCAGGGTTTACATGATGTGTTTTTCTATTATTTTGCTTTCAATCTGTGTCTTTACATTTAAAGTGCATATTTGTGAACAATGAATAGTCGAGTGTTACTTAAAAAAAATTCAATCTCGTATTATCTGCCTTTTAATTGGAGCGTTTAGTGCATTTATATTTAACATAATTAGTGACATATTTGAATTTGTCCTGTTTTCTGTTTGGTCCATGTACTCTTTGTTTCCTGTTTTGGGTTATTTGAATATTTTTTAGTGTTTCATTCTATCATTCAGTTTGCTCTTTTGCTAAACCCATTGGGGTTATGTTTTGGTGATTAAGAATTACAACAAGTGTCCTTAACTTACCATAGTTTACCTTGAATAGATATATTATATGACTTGCATAAGAAATTTTGATAGTATAATTCAACTTATCCCCTCTAGAACTGATATATTTTATGTGTTTATGTATTATAAACCTCATCTTATAATGTCATTATTTTCACTTTAAAAAGTCCTTTGTCGGGGCACCTGGGGGGCTCAGTCGTTAAGTGTCTGCCTTTGGCTCAGGGCGTGATCCCGGAGTCCTGGGATCGAGCCCCACATCAGGCTCCTCCACTGGGAGCCTGCTTCTTCCTCTCCCACTCCCCCTGCCTGTGTTCCCTCTCTCACTGGCTGTCTCTCTCTGTCAAACAATTAAATAAAATCTTAAAAAAAAAAAGTCCTTTGTCTTTCAAAAAGTTAAAATGAATTTAGCAAAGATTATTACAATTTTCAGTTCTGAATTACTCTATCCTGGAATTGCCATATCATATTATTTCACTTTGGCCTCAAGTATTTTGTTTTGCATTTCTTATAGAGCATATCTGCTAGTAATGAATTCTTTTTGCTTTCAACTGATCTGAAAATATTGTTTAACCTCCAGTTTTGAAAGATTTTTTTGTTGTTGTATACAGAGTTCTTGGTTGACAGTGTTTTTTTCTTTCAACACTTTAAAAATATCATAATGTTGCCTTCTAGCTTCTATTATTTCTAACGAGAAGTTGTAATGTATATTGTAATTTCTCTCTATGTACGGAGTGTGTCTTTTTTCTCTAACTTCTTTTAGGATTTTTTCCTTTATCTTTGTTTTCAATAGTTTGACTGTAGTATCCTACTGTGACTTTTTCTGTGTGTGTTTACCATGCTTTGGGTTTACTGAATTTACTATATATATGACTTGGTATTTTTATTAAAATTTGTAAAAAATTAAATCCACATTACTTAAAGTATTTTTTTGTTACATTCTCTCTCTCTCTCTAGAACTTCAGTTACACACGTTAGTCTTTTATTTTGTTCCACAGACTATTGATGCTCTGTTCATTATTTTTAAATCTTTTTTCTTTGTTTTTCAGTTTTGATAATTTCTGTTGTCCATTTATCAGCTTCATTGACACTTTCTCTTGTAGTGTGCAATCTTCTCTTAATTCCATGCAGTGAAAATTTTTTATTTCAGATTTTTTTCAGTTTTAGGATTTCATTTGGCTCATATTTACTGCTTCTTTATCCTGAAATTATCTGTCTTTTTGTTTATCTATCTTTTTATGTAAATTTAAAAGCATTTTAATAATTACATTAAAAGTCTTGTCTGCTAATTCAAATATCTTGAATGTCTATGAGTCTGTTTCTATCGATTCTTTTGTATTTTGATTATGAGTCAGTTTTCTGCTTTTCTGCATGTCTCATAATTTTTGGTTGTATACTAGACATTGTAAATGATATGCTATAGTCTGGATTCTGTTTCCCTGAAGAGTGTTGGTTCTTGTCTTAGTATGTAGCTAAATGGTTGGCTGGATCCTGTTGATCTGTCTAGTCTTCATTTTAGGCTTTCTTGATAGGAGTCTATTTTTGTCTTGCCTTTACTATTAGGACATAGCCTTTAGCCTGGTACATGGTTCTTTCTTTTAATGAAGTCTCTCTGGAGTTTTAGTGAAAAGCTTGAGTGAAAGATGATGCAACACAATATAATGAAGGCCTCAGTGAGGTTGTGGAAAGGGGGGAGGAATTGATATTTGACAAGTTTTGCAGGATACTGCTTATGAGGAGTAAAAGCCAGGGAAGGCTATAATATAAAATAGAAAAAAAAAATGACGGGTTTTTTTTTTTTTAGAGAAAAGAAGTCAGTTTTGCTTTCATTTTTTAAAAAATTTGAAAATAGAGTTAAAGCTCTCTTTTATTAACGTTTTACATTGTAAAGGCAAAGCATTATAGGATTTCTTACTAGAGTCATTGAATTTTAGAGCCAGTGGGAACCATAGAGACCATTCAGTTTTTACCTTTAACAATCTTGGTAATTTAGTTCACCTGTAACTTGTAATTACTGTTCCTTTTATTCAAATAGAGCTGAGTATTGCTAGAAAGTATCTTCTGTTTTCAGTAATGGATATTTTGCAGATTTTTAATAGGAATTTGGTGGGAAGGGAAAGTTGAACTAGGGCCCAAATAAGGTTTTTGGCTTCACCGATACTCTTTTTAGTTATATAACATCAAAGCATAATAGTCTTGAGAAGTTATTGAGAACCAACTGCTAAAGATTCTCCCCCAAACCCTTCTCTCCTTGGTAACCCATACTAGAAACTTCAAAAATAAAGAATCCTAAGATACCTAAGATATTCTACCATAGAACACGGTAAAACCTTTAATACTTTGGTATCTTGATGTGTATATGTTATGGTCCTGATTATGAGAGGAGGATCTTGATCTGGTTCCATTCACCTTCTTTAACATCCAAGTGGAAGCAAGACTTTCCCTTTAACACCCACCAGGTTTCCAGGGTTCTTCTGACTTCTGGAAATTACAAGTGTATTTGATTGGTGCAAGAGGTTGTTCACACAGGGTGAGTCAAATGGGCACCAAAAAAATCTTAGAGTGCAGACAGGTGTTGTTTCTGTTGGCTGCAGCTGTAGGGAATCTCTGGTTGAATGCCCACTGGAAGGATAATGTGCAGAGCATCAGTGGGGCTGGGGGGCTGGTGAAGAATGATGCTTGTTGACTTGGAGCCCTGAAGATTCTGATTCTGCTCTGCTTTTCCAGTATCATCTTTGTGGGCTCCACCCACCTCTCCAACCTGCCTCCAGTCTAGCATCTGTATCGGGATTGGTGGTGGGAGGGAGTTAGGAGCGGTTGGGGAGCTTTATTTGTGTTTTCTACTAAATGTTTTACGTTTACCATGATTTTTTTTTCCTCCTAAGCCATAGACATTCAAAACTCAAAAATCAATAAGAAACTCCTTTCCCCCTATGTTTTCTGCCTTTAAATTCCTTCCCAGAGGCAACAAACACAGAATAGCCTTGTGGTTTAAATGGGGAACTAGGCAAAGAGAAAAACACCGGGCAAAATCACATTGGCTAACACTGATTAGAAAATAAGAAAAGTCAGGTGAAAATATTCTAAAAGCATTAAAAATAAGCTGAAAAATAATGCAGCTTAAAAAAAAATCCTGCAAGTTCTCTGCCTCTTTAGAAATACTGTTCAGTAGATATATTGGTGTTTTGTTGATCTTAAATTGTATCTAAAATTTAAGCTATGTAAAAAATGAACAAATAAGCACATAGGTGGTTGAATGGTGAAAAACACTGAAAACAACCATCAAAGTAATTGTTTGATATAATTCACTTTTCCTTTTTTTCCCTCGAACTGCTTTTGAGAGACATTTGTAGGTAAATTTTATAGCCATTGCTGTGCATTTATTGCTTAGTAGTTCCCATTTATAAATTTCCTAACTCACATTTGAGTAAATTTAATGAACTAAAAGGTTTTTAATGGTTTCCAGTGATGTATGTGTGCATGTGTGTGTGCGTGTGTGTGTAGACTCTCAGTATCTGTATAATGATCCTTCACTTGTGAAATCCATAAAAAATGAGAATGTGAAGACATTTATTAGGGTATTATCAGAGGAGGAAACGCTATACCTGACTGCATATTTGTTTAGATTCTATTTACTATGCTTGTAAGATTTAAGATGATGCTTGGTTCTCAAAACAGTGGACATAGGCTGCTCTAGGAGGTACATTCCATGGTGTTTTAGGAGGTCTTACGAGAAAAAACCCGATGTGATTATATGTGCTAAACTCTGCTCAGGTGTAAGGACTCTCCTTGGAGTCAAGGTGTCTTAGCATCATTTCAGAGTCATATGCTCATTTCAGCTTGGGGTAGTTGATGCTGGAAATGGGGAAACTAGTAAGGGTCAGAAAATCTGGTAACCTGTGTCTTTGGGCAAGTCAGTTCACCTGCATGGGTCTCTGTCTCCTTAGCATAAAATGAGAGAGTTGGAATGATAATCTCTCATGTCCTCTGCAGATCTAAAAGGAATAATTCTATTTCACTTTATATACATATAATAGAATTAGAGAGAAGGATGGTGTCCTGAAACACCATGCATTTCGCCTGTGTTTCTAGGCAGGACTCCACCTAAATCACTCTGGACAGATGCTTTATCTAAGCTGCTCTAAAAGATCTTCGGGGACCATTCTTGATAATTCCATCTGCCGGTTGACTCTGTCAAGAGTTTTATTGTGCCTATAGCTACACTGTGTCTTGAGTGGTGTAATTGCTCAGTAACTACAGGCTGATGATGATACTGACACTCTACCTCTACCCGTTACGCTGTAGGCAAACTCCACTTTGTCAAGTTTTGTTTTGTCAGCAGATTCAGAAAGTAAAGATGAGTTAGGGGCACGTAAGTAGCTGTTAAGTGTCTGACTCTTGATTTTGGCTCAGGTCATGATCTCAGGGTCCTGGGGTGGAGCCCTGCCTCGGGCTCTCTGCTCAGTGGGGAGTCTGCTTCTCCCTCTCCCATTGCCGCTCTCCCCCACTCGTGCTTGCTCTCTCTCAAATAAATAAATAAAATGTTAAAAAAAACACAAAGAAAGTAAAGATGGGTTACTTATGACTTCGGACTTTATTGTATGTGGGAACAGGAAGGAAGTAGTTTGTTTCCCCCACTTTGTTGATGGTTCTTGGAGAGGTTGTGGTTGTGTCTGTGTATCTCAAAAATACCCAGGTGAACAGGTCAATGCAAAGGTTGTGTTGAGGAATGCCCTGTGACAATATTAGGAAGAATATAGAAAATCCTGGTTTTCTTATTCTAAAAATGGCTTTTAATACCTTGGTTATTTAATGAGCTAATGAATGTAAGAGGTTTCATAATCTGTTAAGTGCTCTACAGATAGGAATAATTATTATTTTATTTCTAGTATTGTTGATTAATTTGAACTTATTTCTTCTGTATTCTCACCCATCTACCCTTGACCAATAAGCTGAGTGGTTAGGGAGGGTTACAGTTTTACCCCTTAGGTGCAAGAAGATAGAATCAATTAGTTCCATTACTTCAAATATTAACTTAGTATTTAGTATAGGACCACAAAAGGGATGTACATATTGTCCTGTCTTCAGGGATTTTGCTGTCTTTCGGGGTTTGAAGAACCATGGCACTTTCATGAAAACAACGACAAGCAAGCAGTACCCAAAAAGACCGCTTTGTGCCTATTTCCTTGAGTTCCCCAGGTCAAGTTGCTAATGCCTCTCATGCTCCCATGACCCATAATGCACAGTGCTTCCAGGATCACATTTCTAACTTCAAAGTATAATTATTTGTTTATTATCTCTTTTCCTCATTGGGTTGTAAATTCTGAAAGAGTAAGGGCCATGTTTGCTCATCAGTGTCTAGAACAATGGCTGTTGCATGTAAGTGTTCTCTTGTATATTTGCTGAATTAATGAGTGAAGATGTGGAAAGGTAGGGTAGGAGACTCCGAAATGGGAAGTTTGCTAAATATATTCCCTTAGGAGATATGCAAGATGATCCAAAGACCATGGGAAGAAAATATTAGCCTATTTATTTTCGTATTTGTTTCTTACCTAAAGATTTTCCATTTTGTGCGTGCTTTGAAGTGTTTGTGCTGTATTAGTTCAGTAGTTCACATCTGTATTTATAAAATGGTATAGTAGGTTGAAGTTGGCTTCAAATGTTTTGACGCTCCTCGCATTGGAAGGTAGGGATCTATATCCCCTTCTCTTGAATCTGTGCTGGCTCTTTGACTGTTTTGGTAAATAGAATATGATGAAAATGACACCATGCCAGCTTCTATGCCCAATCCTTAAGAGACTGGCAGCTTCTAGTTCATCTTCCGGAGAGTACTCACTCATGAAGTCCTGAGTCACCATGTAAGAAGTAGGATTACCTTGCTGGGGAGACCATGACCATGTAGAAAGGCTCTGAGAGCTTATGGAGAGAGAGAGACGGGCCCAGCTAAATCTAACTGTCCCTTCCCAGGCACCAGACTTATGAGCAAAATGGTCTTGTATCCTTAAAACAGCCTGGCTGAGCCATTAGTAGGCTCGCTGACAGACCCTAGTCAAAAAAACGGACGAATTACCACTGAGACCCATCCTAATTCAGGACCAACAAACTCATGAGCTATAATAATATGGTGGTTGTTTTAAGGCACTAAGTTTGGGAGTAGTTTGCTATATAACAATAGATAACCAGCACTATATAGGGAGGCAATTTCTTTTTTTTTTTTTTAAACCAAAGGGGATGCATGATCAATTGTAACTACTGACTTAAAGTAACAGGGGATTAATGTGGTCAACACGCCCGAGGATGATTTCTTGGTTCTCAGTTTTCTATTTACTACTAAGTTTAACTAAGATGGACCTACGTGAAGAGTAAGCTATTTAGTCATTGTAAGAGTGCTATGCCTGCAATTTCCCAGCTATTAATTGTTTAAAATGTTGTTTTCAATTTTTTTTTAAGATTTTATTTATTTATTTGAGAGAGAGAGTGAGAGAGCCCAAGCAGGGGGAGCAGCAGAGGGAAAGGGAGAAGCAGGCTCCCCGCCAAGCAGGGAGCCCGACGTGGGGCCGATCCCAGGATGCTGGGATCATGACCTGAGCCGAAGGCAAACGCTTAACCATCTGAGCCACCCATGCACCCCTTGTTTTCAATTTCTAAATGGCGAGGTGTTTTATAGATATAACCAAAGAATATTAAAAATTATTTCATCCTTGCAGGCCCTAATCCACTATGCATGATTCTGAGGGTTTGGACTTCTATCTTAGCAGGGCTTAGAAATGCAAGGAGGATAGGCTTTGAAGTTAGGCAGATCTAGTTTCATTCAGTTTGGGATCTGTTGCCTCTAGGCTTGTAAGACTTGATCAAGTTACTCAATTCCTCTGAACTTCAGTTTCCTCCTGTAAAATAGGATAGATCCCTAACATACTTACATTGAAGAGTTGTTGTGAGGCTTAGTAAGTGGTCAAGAAATTATATCTTCTACTATTATTATCTTTTTTTTGGTTATTTTATTGACTTTGAGGTTTTTAAAGCAAAGGGTTTAAATTTAGCAAACAGCGGCATAGAAACATCGATTATTACTATACTCTGATCTCAAAAATATTTTTGGTTAAGCACTTGAACATACTTGAAACATAGCCATGAATATTTTTCAACCGAGACATCTGTTTCAAGTGGGAATTATGTGGTTGAGAGAGTTAATTAGTTGAGAGTGGCTTCTCATTTTGGGCCAACTTAATCCATTTGCCCAGGAAGAGTTATGATTTTAGCCAGATGAATGGTAAAATATGATATTAAAAAATATGATCTTTTAAGTATTTATTGGGCAGAACTGTTGTCTATCAAACATTACATATCCACTATCAATAAATATGTGGTCACATATTTATGTGCTCAGTGTATTTGTGGATGATGAGGGTGAATTTATTTATTTATTTTTTAAAGATTTTATTTATTTATTCGACAGAGATAGAGACAGCCAGCGAGAGAGGGAACACAAGCAGGGGGAGTGGGAGAGGAAGAAGTAGGCTCATAGCGGAGGAGCCCGATGTGGGGCTCGATCCCATAATGCCAGGATCACGCCCTGAGCCGAAGGCAGACGCTTAACCACTGTGCCACCCAGGCGCCCCTGAATTTATTTTTCTAAGTGTTTACCCCTGTCAGGCCATAATGATATAAAATTGTCTTTTTTTTTCCAGAGTATATTATGCAGTTAAAATCAGTCTATTGAATACTGAATTGTGGTACATGAGGAAAGGCAATATCTTGTCCCTAAGTCAATCTATGCAAACTTATTTTTTTATTGTGGTGAGACATAAAATTTACCATCTTAACCACCTTTCAGTGTACAGTACAGCCGTGTTAGCTGTATATACATTGTTGTGCAACAGATCTCTAGAACCTTTTCATCTTGCAAATATGAAACTCGATACCCATTGGACAACAACTCCTCTTTTCCCTCTCCCCCTAGCCCCTGGGAGCCATCATTCTACTTTCTGTTTCTAAATAAACTTATTATTTTTATACCTAAGCCTTCACCTTCTGCTCACTTCCTTGGGTCTATAGATATACCACTATTCACCTAGTTGCCTCAACTCACATTTCTGCAATGTATCTTCAGCTCCCACACTGACTTTATCATGCTTGTCAAGTAACTCTGTTCAGTTATATGTTTTGAATAGTCTCATCATTTTGCTTCCCAGAACAATATTTTTCACTCTGTCTATAGCCTCAACCTCAGTGGCACCCTGGACCAGATTTTCACAATATTTTTCCAGGTCACCTTTGAAAACTTTTGATTAGGAACCCTGGGATACCAGACTCCTTCAGGTGTAGTCTGAGGCCGTTTCCTACAGCCACAAATCGGCAGAAATTGGTCTTCTTAGCAGTTGGAAGTAGTTAAGCCTAGTGGAAAGTTAAACATATGGAATCCTGCCTTGACTATATGCTTGATGGAGAATAATATGGTCTCAGCACTGTTTCAGGGTCTTCAATCATTTAAATAGATGCTAGGTTTGATACAGTAGTCAATCTCCATCAAGCATATTCAGAAAACCTTGAATCATTCAATTCAGCAAACCTCTGCTTATGATCATTTAATTCAACAAACCACTGCTCATGTGGCACTCATGATAGCAATTTGAGTGATAAGTGAGCCTTTGAATGGCTCTGCTCCTATTGAGAACATTTCCCTCAAATGTTTGAAGGTTGATGAACTAGGCCAAAATCATTCAGGGGCATGTCAGGTGTCCATAGTCATGCTGCTGATAATTTACGTTGCATTTTTATTTTATAGGGTTTATACTTCTTCCATGATTCCTCATAAACTCTTCATGAAGTACAGTATGTACAGGAAGCTCTTCTTGTAAAAGGATTTTTTAAGAAAAAGGGCTTATAAACAGTTAATATTTCTAGACTGCAGAGGTAGACTTTTTGTCTTTACTAAGCCTCCTGAACCACTTGACCTTGTAAGTCAGCATTAGATATAATCTAAATGTAGATTAAATTTCCCATTAATCAATTACACAAGAAAACTGTTGGTATTTATTGGCTATCTAATGTGCTGGTTTTCCCAACCAGGTTGCATAAGAAATACCTGGGGAAGAACTATGAAAATGCAACTTCTGGCAATCATTCCCTCAGGTTCTTAGTCATTGATCCATTGGGCTTAATAATCTGCTTTTTAAAAATGTAGGTTTTATTGTGGTGATATGCATAACATAAAATTTACCATTTTAGCCACTTCTAAGTGTACAGCTCAATAAAGTACATTCACATTGTTGTGCAGCCACCCCCACTATCCATCTCTAGAATTTAGTACTCTGCTTTTTAAACAGCACCCTTGGTGATTTTGAGGTAGGGAATTCCTACCATATTTTGTGCAACATTGGTGTAATGTGAGCTTAGAGCTGTGCTAAGCATGGTGGGAAAAACAAGATATGTGAAACGTGATCCCTGGATTCAAATAGTTTACACTTGGACAGAGGACCAGAGAATAATACATATGGAATAATCAGAGAATAACTGTACACAGAATAAAAATAAGTGATACATTCATTATACATGCGTGTATACTTGTACAGATGGGTGGGTGCTAGAAGGAATGAGACAAACAGATATTTATGGTTGAAAAGGATGAAAAGCAATAAATACCATGAAGGGATGGGTCTTGAGCTTGATTCAAACAATGTTGACTGTATAATATTGCTAGGCATAAAGGCAGCAATGTGAGGATTTCAGGCAAAGGAATAATGTGACTAGGAAAGAACCATAAGTCTGTTTCTCCAAAGATTGTGTATGAGTTGATGCAAGTCAGAGTTTATGCTTGCATCAAAGGTAATTCCCACCTAGAAATAAGGAATAATCTAAGTTCCATGAATTTTGCAGCAAAGAGCCAAGGACATTAATAACCACAGTAGTACCATCGGTGCTTGTGGTCACATGGCTATAAGTGAAAAATCATAGATCTTTTCATTTGAAGAACAACTAAATGAGAATTATTCATTTGCTAAGTGTTCTTCCTTGCAGCTGAGACACTAAACAGAATTTCCTCTTTAATGGTTAAGAGTATCTGCACCTGATGTTCTCCAGACCATAGACCATAATTTAGAGTTTAAACCTCCAGCTCTCATCCAGGAAAGGTGAGTACCATTTCCCCAGCAGCATGATGGGGGGAAGGATCTAGGGACCTGAGTGTTTCTCAAAAAGTTTCCCCCCTGCTAGTTCTCAGTTCTGCCCTCTCCCATCCCCTCCAGGAACAGGGAGTGAGTATTAGGTGATTTGGGATTATGGTTAATTTTGTTGGTTGTGATAAAGGCCTGGTGGTTATATGAAAGAAACACCCTTATCACTTTGAGATACTCCAGAAGGATGGGTAGCAAGACAAATGACTGGGATTTGTTTAAAATATTTCTGAAAAAGTATATATGAGTATTGGCAAGATATTGATAGTTACTGAGCCAAATAATGGGTTCATGAACATTCATTAAAACATTCTCTCTATTTTTTGGTGTATATTTATAAATTTTAATGAAAGTTGAAAAAGAATCTTATTTAATATGACATATTAGCTATAAAGGATTGGAAAAATATTAAATATAGACAACACTGTCATCTGAATGCTTTCCAATCCCTTTAAATTATGATGTCTCTTTAAAGAAACTGAAATTGAAAATTAGAGATGACTAATTATCATCTGGGTTGAGTTTATATAAGAAAAGTGAAGTGCAGTTGGTAGATCCATATTTGAAGAAATTACCTTAACTTTATTTCTAAAAATAGGTAATGAATACATATTTATGTATTTTAGAGGAAATAGCATATTTAAGAATGTATGCATTATCTTTGAAGATTTTTCACTTTAACTTTTTAAAAGAGATTTTATGTATGTATGTGTGTATGTATGTATGTATGTATTTATTTATTTAAGAGAGAGTGTGTGCATGTGGCTGCATATGCGGGGGCGGGGGCGGGCAGAGGGAGAGACAATCCCAAGCAGACTCTGTGCTGAACACGGAGCCCAATAACCAGGGCTCCATCTCCTGACCCGAAGATCATGACCTGAGCTGAAATGAAGAGTCGACTGCTTAACCAACTGAGCCACCCAGATGCCCCTCATTTTGACTAACTTTTAAAAATAACATTTTTAATTTTAATATAATTTTAGATAAGTGAACTTTCAAAAATAATACAACATTCTTGTATACCCCTTGCTCAGTTTCCCTTACTGTTGCCAACTGACATTACCATGGCACATTTGCCAAAACTAAGAAACCAACATTGGTGTACATGCCTGTTAGCTAAGCTCTAGACTTTTTTTCATATTTCACCAGTTTTTCCGCAAATGGCCCTATTCTGTTCCATTATCAGTTTTCCCAAGAAGGTGTTTACTCTTGAGCCTTCCTGCTTGAATCCCCCCAGTGGGCTGCCCTGACAGTCAGATGCCTGAGGGAGGGCAGAAGTGGTGGTGTCTGCAGGGGGTCTTCTGGGCCAGGCGCTGGGCAGTGGGAGGCACAAGGACTCCTTGAAGATATGGGTATCCCTTGACAAGACTAGGCATTGAACACCTGCCCCAGAAGGCCTTCCCCAGAGAAGCAGGCACAGTAGGGAGGAGACACCCCTACATTGCAGGGCCATCATAGGGGGGAACCTGCCTCCTCTCTCGCATCCCCTCTCATCCTAACCCACCTATGGGGCAAGCACCGGAAGAGCGGGGAGCAAGTCAGTGAGAGCGGACCCTGGCCCCTCACCCTCAGCTGCTGGGACCTCAAATCCAGCCTGCAGAGCAGAGAGCTTTGGTTTTAAGTGACTCTACAATTTTAATGTGAGAAGGACAGGGTCTGTGTTTGAGAACCAGCCTGAGGCAGATTGCTGTTAAGGAAGTGAAGGGGTAAATCTGAGATCTTGGTAAGATTTTCTACCACTATGGGGATGGGGGAGTCCGGTAGAGCGTAATGGGACAGTTGTGGCAGAAAAACCAAATAAGCACCACCCCTCCCCCCAAACAAAACAAAATGAAACCAAACTAAATGAAAAGAACAAGTAGAGACTCTTCAAATTCTCATTACTCATATAGAGCATCTAGCATGAAGCCTGGTGCATGTTGAGTATGCAACAGGTGTTGTCTTTCATTTATAGGATTAGCAAATCATATAGGATTTGGTATAGGATTAACAAATCCAGAATTTTCCTTCCAGCTTGCTTTTCAGCTGTTTACTGTATGTACACGAAGGAAAACAATGGAAAGAGACTTTGTTTTCCCTCAATACAGGGACTTGCCTGGGATGGTGTGTTTGTGGGGAGGGGTGTGTTCTGGGAGCCCTCACGGTGGGACCCCTCCCTACGATGTAGGGTTTTGGGCAATTTGCCTGGAGAAAGATGAGCTCTAACTGCAGCAGCAGACTCACAGCCTCATATTACACCAAATCTGGAAGGTGGTGAAGCTTGAAACCAAGCTTCCCATTTTAAGTAGAATGCTCTAATGCAAGCCAAAAGAAAGTATGGGGGGAAAGAAGCTACAAAAGGTCAATACATGCATTTGGTTAATATGTTGTAAGAAGCTGGTGTTCATCTGAATGGGCTGTTAGTCCTCTGTAATGGAGGGAATGAGTAATATCGCCCCCTAGCTCAACAGAATAGAAACAAAGAAACTTAGAATCTGTTTATCCTTGTCCAAGAGGGGACTGTGATAAGGCTATATCCTTCTAGGACGGTATTTTGTCTTGTTATATTTTCCAAGCTTCTTAAAATGTTAATGGTCTCTGGGAATACTGGCAAGAAACAAAACACAAAACAAAACAAAAATAATTGAGACAAAGTGATTCTCAGAAAGAGTATTCTAGAACGTAAATCTAGGTTGTCTGAGACTGTGCTGAGTTTCATTTCAGGAACTGAAAATATGAGAATTGGTGCTGCATCCAGTATTGTAAGTCTAAATATTGGACCCTCAGAAAACATTTCAGAGTACTCCTACTCCTTCCCTCTCTCATCTGTTTCTATCAGCACATGCATAGCCGTCCATATGCTGTGGGAGATACCTAAGAAAAGCGCAACATACGGTCCCTACCCTCAAAGGCTGCTTGGGAAGGAAAGTAGCTAAAGAATAAGTCAGAGTAGGATTTTGGGATATTAGTTGTAAGAACCTGTAGTAATTCAGAGATTGAAAATGTCAGCATAACAGGGAAATCAAAGCAACGTGGAAATAAATGTACATATTGAATGAGCAGCTAACAGTTTTGTCTGGATACAAGGGAAAAAGCTGTGCTAGTTCATTGGATATGTTCATACAATGGAGGTATCAGGAAAATGTGGGCTGGAGATGATAAAAATAGGGTGCTATGGCAGATTCCCAAGCAATTGGTGTAGCTGTTGGGCATGGACAGGAATTCACTCATCCCTCCCAGAGCGTGTTTCTCTCTTCTGGGGCCTCTCCTGTAAGCATGATCGTTATTGCATTTTCAGTCATTAACATTTTAGTTGAAATTATTCTCCACCATCTGACAGGTTCCTCTGGGGCTCACTTAGAGCTCTCCTCTAATTCTGAATCAGGAGGACCTGCTTTCATGCCTAACCTCTTAGGCACGTGTTCAGCTTAGTGTTTTTGCCTTATTTCTTAAGACAGTGGTGTCATCTGAACTGCAGCCAGGACTTCCCATGGCTCTTCCATGCTCTAGATCCCTGCTATTTCCAACAAAGCTTGAAGAATTTCCCTGGGAACCACTTCAAGGAGGTGGCATAGACACAGGCTAGTGTAGAGTAGACGCTTAACAAATCTGACCTTATTAACTTCCTTTCGTTTCCTACAACTTTTGCTGTTTTTTTTTCCCCCTTTCCTTAGTGGCTGCTGGTGGTGGGGACTGCATTCATGCTAGGGAAACCAGCACCCATTTTGATAAGGGAGAGCCCCGTGATGGGGAGCACATAAGAAATGGGCATCAGGGCGCCTGGGTGGCTCAGTCGTTAAGCGTCTGCCTTCAGCTCAGGGCGTGATCCCAGCGTTCTGGAATCAAGCCCCATGTCAGGCTCCTCCGCTGGAAGCCTGCTTCTTCCTCTCCCATCCCTGCTCATGTTCCCTCTCTCGCTGTCTGTCTCTATCTCTGTCAAATGAATAAATAAAATCTTAAAAAAAAAAAAAAGAAATGTAGGCAGCCATGTGGACTGATGAACTGAGAGGATACAGTCATGCACCTGGCTAGACCTCGTGTGTTGCTTATATTCTGTGTACATAAATAGTTTAATTTTTTCTCTGGGAGCAGCACTTTCTTTTGGAAGCTGGTGTAATGATTACATTTGGAAGAGTGTCTTCTTGGATCATTAATGTTCTAGACACAAAAGTGTGGTAAAAGGGAAGTCACATGAATGTCATGGTTCAAAGACACGAGGCATTGAATCTGTCTTCATTCTTTGTTAGCTGCTAGAACTTGGTCAAGTTACTTAGCTTCCCCGTTCCTCACTTTCCCAGCCATACAATGGGGGATACTAATACCTACTTCAGAAGGTTATTATAAGGGCTAACCAGTTAATGTTAACAAAATGACTGATTGATGTTTAGTATCAGGAATTACCTGGTGGAGTTTTCATGCTATCATGATAGAATTATAGCAAGGATTTGAGGAATCTCCTTGTCTTATTCTGCATATAATTCTCCCTCTCAGTGAGTTCCTAAGGGAGGTAATTACATAAAGCACAGAGTTCTGTGGGGATGGGGATTATCTGGTTATCATTTCTTTCATAGATACTTGGTATATATGAGTGGGTCATTTTATCACCAGTAGATTCTCAAGTCTCCAATAGGTGGTTTACTCCTTAATCTCAGTTACAGCTTATGATTTGGATTCAGGGGCCATGTTGGCTTCTCTTTCCCCATCCATTCCCTTCCCTAGTAGTTGTTAATCTCATTACCATACGCTCCAGGCTAAGGAGACAGGAAGAAATGAGAAAGCACAGAAGGGTTGACCTGTAAGGAGGTCCTGGTTCAGTGTTAACATACCCCAAGCACGGGGGGAAACATGGAACAGGACAGTGTGTGGCATATGTGGGCATGACCTTTCCTGCACAGTGGGTCCCTCTATTTAAAATATGGACTAAGAGTTTTGTGTCATTGGCTTTTTGAGGAGCAGTGTGATGGGGAAGAAGGATATAATGACCTTCAACCACATTGCCTCTCCAGCCAATATAGTAAGAGATTAATAAATGGTACTTCCCTTGACCTCTTTTATGGTGTTTCAAAATGAAGCATTTTATATGAATGGACACCAGTTTGTTCTTTTCACTCTATTCCATCTCCTCTATTCGTTTCCTCCAAAAACTGAGAAAATATCTCCCTGTTGGTGCTCTTCCTCTAAAATGGACAGTGGAACTGGGTCCAGCTGGGGGTTGGGGAGGAACATTCATGGCTTTTTGTTCCCTGACCGTTTCTGACTGGCTTGCCCCTCCCCACACTGGAAGTGCACTGGGGCTGAGAGCCTGGAGGCCTGCCCCTTCAGGGTTGGCCCAGCGAGGCCAGCCACTTCAGCCATCCTGTTCTCAGCTCCCTCACATTAATATATGGGGGCGGAGTGACAGTGGAATGATTTTCACTTTGTTCCTTGGACTGGAGGGTTTTCACGGGGAGGCTTTCATACCACTTGTGGGAGTCAGAACGGATGGGAAGTCTGCAGGGCCCAAGTGGGGTGGGCTCCCAGCCTCTCACTGCAGCTACAGTCATCTCGCTTCTATCCTGCACGTGTTGGGGTCCTGCATAGAACTTTGTAAGACCTATTCTTTAAAAGTCTGAAGATCTCTGACCTGCATGAGCTCTAAAGCTGTGCTCCCCAATACTTTGGCCGCTGGTTACACATGGCTACTGAGCACTTGACAGGTGAGTAAGCTGTAGGAAACACCTTTGTTTTTTCCAGGACCCTGGAGAGTCAGACTGTCTTTGTGGTCAAGGTAGCCTGTTGGCCTCGGAATGGGGTGGGGCCTCGGTCTTATTTATGAATCCTCAGACTTCCATGGATGACAGATAGCTTTGACATGCTTAGTGATAAAGGCTGTTACAATGAGAGGTTGTGAGCAAATCACAGCTGAATAAAGCTGCTCATTTTTCCTCATAACCTATAAAGTACTCTTCCTTTTCTACATCCTAATGTCTTGTGTGGAAAACTTTCCTTCAAGGTTCATTAAAAAAATGTGAGAAGAATAGGATAATATTCTGTTTTCAAAGGAAGTTTAATTTTATGCTGTAGTAGCTGAACAAGCTTCGACCAAGGGTGAGCAGACCTGGATGAGAGTGGGTTCTGCTGATTAATACCTACATGACTTTGGGGGGAGTCTCTATTCTCTTTGGACATTGGTTTACTCATCTGTAAAATGAATGAGACCTGGCTCTGCCTGCTGTTTATATGAAAAAGTAATTTTTATGGACTGAATGTTTGTGTTCCCCACCCCCCTGCCACCAATTCATGTATCAAAACCCTAACCCCCAATGTGATGATATTTGGAGATAGACCCCTTTGGGAGGTAATTAGGTCTATATGAAGTCATGAGGGTGGGACCCTACAATGGGGTCAGTGTTCTAAGAAAAGAAGACATCAGAACTCTCTGCCATGTGAGGATACAGCAAGAAGACACCTAGATGTCTACAAGTCAGAGGAGGGCCCTTACCAGAACCCAGTCATGGTGGCACCCTGATCTCAGGTTTCCCAGCCTCCAGAACTACGAGAAATAAATATTGGTTGTTGAAGCTTCCTGTCTATGGCATTTTGTTACAGCAGCTGAACTGTCTTAGACAGTATTTGTTAAATGAATAGTGAGGTGGCACAGTGGTTATGAGTTACTTTAGAAGAACTTAGGAAGTTTAATGCAGTCTTCCTCCACTGGTCTAAACCTGGTTCTGACACTTTCCAGCACTGTGATTCGAGCAAGGTACCAATTCTCTCTGGGCCTCTTAAGATTCCTTCTCTCACAGTGTTCTATGAATTTACAAATATGACTTAAGCCCCCTGCATTATATTTTCTGGGTCTCAAAAAGTGCACATGTGTATATTTATTTTAAAGAACCTCACCTTTTAAGGTGCAGAAGTAATATATCTGCTCCTGATATAAAGTTCAAAAATTACAAAAGTGTAGAAAATTTACAAAAAAGGAAGACTTTCTCTTTCCATTTTCCCAAATCTAATAGCTTGGTGAATTTCCCAGGTGCTCCTATGCTTATATAATTTGTCTGTGTGTGTCTGTGTGTGTCCACATGCGCGCGTGTGTAGTTTTTGCTTTAGTTGAATCAGACTCTATAGTTGTTTGCAACTATTTTAAAAAATTTAATGGCATTCCAAGGTTATCTTTTTATATCACTATGTATTGTGCTATTTTTTCCTTTCTAGTATCTACATGATGTTCCATGGCATTGTTGGAGAAGGTCATCAAGAGGGCACGTAACTGCCAGTTGACTCAGGAGCTAGACCTGGGCATTCAGAGGCTCCTCACCCCTCCCATGTCCTTGGAATGTGCATTCTGCCCACTGTTACTCATCTTTTGGCCACCTAAGATAAGCCTTGTAGGTAAATTCCTTGCTTATTAAAACTGCCACCTAGCAATTTCTTTCTTTGCTCTCTCCTTGCCCTTCGAGTATGGGGGCCAACTTTAGATTTCACCCAGGAAGTTCCCATGGTTGTAAACCAATATGTGTGCATATACCTAATTTATTTAGCTAATCCCTTATTAATGAGGATGTTATTTACTCATTTTATATTTGTTTCTTCCCATTATAGAAATAATGTATTCATATAACAAGAAACATGGGCAGTACAGAAAGGTATAAAATATAAAGCAAAATCTTTCTTCTGACCCATTTCCACTTTTCATTTCTCAAACAAGTTCCCTAGTCTTGATGACCTTGAATAGATTAAAATTTTGTTCTTCTGATGATTATTATTGTAGCTCTAAATAGTATGCTTATCTGTTTATTGATTATCAACTTTAGATAGTATCTACCAACTGGCTGCTAGGAAAAATGAACAGGAGTCTGAAATTCAGCGGCATGGGAGAAAGCACAACTTCTTAGAGTATGTATCTGAGTGTGTGTATATCCTGATTTAATATTTGTATTATAAAAATTATCGACATAATCTCTCATAAACAATAATTTTTCTGTATTTCAGAGACTTTCTGTGCTGGTGGGGTAGAAGGGTTCGATCATTTTCAGTCTTTTGCTATTTCATGAAACCAATGACCTGAAGGTAGTATGTAGAATCAATTTTATTTTTATTTATTTGTTTGTTTATTTATATTTTATTTATTTATTTAAAAAAGATTTTATTTTATTTTTTTTTTTTTGAGAGAGTGTGCACGAGCGGGGGAGGGAGGGGCAGAGGGAGAAGCAGACTCCCCACTGAGCAGGGAGCCTGATGTGGGACCCGATCCCAGGACCCTGGGATCATGACCTGAGCCAAAGGCAGATGCTTAACCGACTGAGCCACCCAGGCGCCCTGTAGCATCAGTTTTATATGCATGTTTTTAATGACCCAGCCTTGTTTTGGGATTATTGGAGTGCTTACTGAAGAGAGGGGTCCAAATTTTGATCTGTGGGCTGCTGGGGGAACATTGATGAGAGCCTTGGAAGCATACACTAGATGTGGAATGCAGTGGTGGATGGAAAATCCTAGACGCTTTCTGACAGATTTCAATGTCAAACTCCTCAAGGTTCAGTCTGAGCAAAAGATGTGAGTTGTGGGCTCAACTGGGCTCCGTGTGAGGTGGCTAGTCAGATAGTCCTCAGTCAGACACTGTAGAGACCCCTAAGCTCAGGTCCATTCTAGGGTGGGAATGTCATCTAACACTGATGACAGGAAGGTTTTATAATGCAGACACTGATAGAAACTAATCGGAAGTTTCCAGTAGAGTTTTCTACAGAAAAAATGCTTGTATTAGACATTTGTTTCCTGCACTTAAAAACATTTGTTGGGGCATCTGGGTGCCGCCTCAGTTGGTTAAGCATCTGACTCTTGATTATGCCTAGTGTCATGATCTCAGGGTCATGAGATGGAGCCCTCATTGGGCTCCATGCTGTGTATGGAGCCTGCCTAAGATTCTCTCTCGCCCTCTCCATCTGCCCCTTCCTCCCCTCCCCACCACCCCCCTCCTGCTCTCTCTCTCAAAAGAAAAAAAAAAAGAAAGAGATTCTCTCCCTCTGCCCCTTCCCCCTTCTTACATGTGCATGTGCATGCACTTTCTCTAAAATTTTTTGTTGTTGTGCTCATGCTGAGTTGGAATTGGTAAAATGTTAAAGTGATCTGCTACTCTGGTTTTGCTATTATTAAGGAATTTAAAGATTTTATTTTATTTTAGAGAGAGAAAGCAAGCATGGGGGTGGGAGGGAGAGGAAGAGGGAAAGAATCCCAAGCAGACTCCATGCTGAGCCTGGAGCCCGTCCTGGGGCTTGATCTTTTGACCCTGAGATCATGACCTGAGCTGAAACCAAGAGTCCGACGCTCAACCAACTGAGCCACCTAGGTGCCCCTAAGGAATTTATTTAAAGGCAGTGGTAGATAGAAATTAATCAGGTATATATTTTTGGGTAAGAGATTTTCTGGCTGGTGCATGTGTCTCTCTAGATTATAAAGGAGTGATAGCAGTCCTGTCGGGGGAGGGGAATTAGTTAACATTGCTCTTAAGGTCATATCTCTAAGCACGTATCACTTCATAAACAGTGTTACTCATTACATCTAAGTGTATGTGTGTGCATATGCCACTGTGACATGTGACCTTCTCATAAATGGAAACCCCTAGGAGCATTTGATAAGGAATGCTAGAAAATCAGGTTCTGTTGCCTTGATTCCCAGGCACGTGAGGGCTCTCTGGATCTCTGAGGAAAGCTGCATGACAGGCGTAGGGTTTAGTGGGAGCATTCCCAATGGGCCATGGGGCCTGGCTGCCCTGGGCTCGGGATCCAGATATGGTGGAGTCTGAAGGTGGCTGCTCTCTTTTTGGTAGTTCTGTATGGGTGAGGTACCATGTTATCAACCAGCCATCAGAACAGAGCGGTAGCCAGTCTTTAGAATGAAGCACTCAGGTTTAGTCCTTGGGGTCAGAAAGAATGTCAGGAGTAAAGCTCTGAAAAAGAAGATGGTGGTAGTCGTGGAGGTAGGGTAGTGTAGACCAGTGGCTCTCCCAGAGTGGTTCTCATATTAGCAGGATCAGGATCACCTGGAAACATGTTAGAAATGCAAATCCTCAGGCACACTCCAGAGCTGACTAAATCAGAAACTCTGGGAATAGGGCTGAGCAGTCTGTGTTTTGAGCAAACCTTCTAGGTAATTCTGATGAACTCTCCATTTGGGAGCCTCTGCTATGGATTAACTAGCTACCTGTTCATTAATTTGAGATTACTTTGGTGGCATTTATGTAGGCAAGAACAAGTGAAATCTGAGTCAAAAAACCTAGATAAATAAGTGATAGATTTCTTCCAAACTTCTGCTATTGAGGAAAAGTTCATATATTTTTTATTATAGAGAAATAACATTAATTGAGAAGTTCCTAAATGCTTGGCAGTGTGCTTAGTATCTTAGCTGCATTATTTCCTTGAATTTTCCCTTCCTCTCTATTCATTAGGTGCTATTTTTATTTCCATTTTACAGATGAAGAGACAGAAGGATTAAGGATCTCATTAAAGTTTCTGGAGCTAATAAGTGGCCGAGCTGAAATTTGAACCTAGGGAATTTCACAAAATGAGCCTTGCTTCCTTAACTGCCAAGCTGTACTATACGATTCTTAATTTCCCATTACACTCTCTCCCTGTGTGAAGGACGGTGGACCATGAACAATTTGGTAATGTATATTGATTAGTGTTTTCCTGCTATAGGTATGATGTCAAACTGGTATTTTGCCTGTCATTGCTAACCCATTACTCTTCAATCTCTATAGAGTGAACAATTTCAACATACTTGTTTGCAGTTAAGCTCAGAGTTTAATGCTAAGGGAACTTCAGATATACTATGTTTTAATCTTGCACCTGCTAAATTTATGCTTTTCCATTATACCTGTAAATCTTTCCCTGCCATAATATGAATGATTTACCATTTTCCTCTCAAGGATTTCCTCGTGTTGTGTTGGCACGTCCTATTATATTTTAGGACAAGGGTAAAAATAATGAGACTGGGTGAGTTTAAATCAGCCCCAAATATTGTTTCAGGATAAGCATCCAATTACTATTATTTTTTCTTGTGGTAAGTTTTCTGTAATTGGAAATGTTGAGGTAATGCTGTTTTAAATTCCAGGTGTGAAAATACTTCCGTAGCATTAGAGTCCTCTCCTTTGTGTGTATGAGTGATTGGGTGTGGGTCAAAGAGACTTGGAACATTAATTTTAATTCAGAAGTGGTTCTGGAGAGACAAGTTAATTTTCGAAATCAGCCTGGTGAGAGTTGGGGCTTGGAAAATGCATTCAAGGAAAAATGTCTTTTACTCTGCTAGAACAATTATGAGGTAATAGGCTCAGGAGTAAACTGGCCACCAAGGTTTAGTAACATTTCTAGAGTTGTGGCTGATTTGCTTGAAAATCTCAAATACCACATCCTGCTGATTCTAAGACAAGTCACTTTTCACTTCTTAATATTTATGAAGTCAGACTACACCTTGTAGTTGAATATGTGGGAGGATATTAACGTGGAAGTTTTGGCTAAGGCTAAAATAGAAAGTATATTTTCAAAGTAGGTGGTAGCAGAAGGAATCATGACTTTATATTTTTCAATTTTGCTTTTATTATTTTTTTTAAAGATTGATTTATTTATTTGAGAGAGAGGGAGAGAGCAAGTTGGGGCAGAGCAGGGGGAGAGGGAGAGATGTAATCTCCAGCAGACTCCCCACTGAGTGTGAAGCCCAATGTGGGGCTCGATCTCACAACCCTGAGATCGTGACCTGAGCCAAAACCAAGAGTCAGTTGGATGCTTAACCAACTGAGCCACCCAGGCGCCCCTTTACTTTTACTTTTAATTGTGGCAAAAATACATATAGCATGAAATTTACCAGCTTAACCATTTTTGAGTGTACAATCTAGTGGCATTAAGGACATTTACACTGTTCCACAACCATCCATCTACAGAACTTTTCATCTTCTCAAACTGAAACTCTACACCTATCAAACAGGAACTCTCCATTCTCGCCTCCCTCTAGCCTCTGTCAATCATCATTCTACTTTCTGTCTCTGTGAATTTGTCTATTTTAGGTACCTCATATAAGTGTAATCATACAGTATTTGTCTTTTTGTGACTTGATTATTCATTTCACATACTATCCTCAATGTTAATCTATGTTGTAGCATGTGTCAGAACTTCCTTCCTTTTTCAGGCTGAATAATTATTCCATTGGATGGATACACCACTCTGTTTTTCTATTATCCATGAATGGACACTTGGGTTGCTTCCACTTTTTGGCAATTGTGAATAATGCTGTTATGAACATGGGTGTATAAATATGTGTTTGGGAACTTCCTTTTGATTCTTTGGGTATATACCCAGAAGGTGAATTGCCAGATCATAGGGTAATTCTATTTTTAATTTTTTGAGGGACCGCCATACTTTTTTCCATAGGGAGTCACCATCTTTCATTCCCACCACCAGTGCACAGGTGTTCCAATTTCTTCACACCCTTGTCACCGCTTGTTATTTTCTGGTTTCTTGGGGGCAGCTATCCTAGTGGGTGTGAGGTGGAGGAATCATGACTCTTAATGGCCTTACTCACAGAGAAGGTATAAGAAAGGGCAGAGATTGGGTATTTGGGGATGACCTTGGGAGGAAGATGTTGATGGAGAGCTGCTGATTTGACCCCATAGGGAGAACAATTCAAAGTAAAACCCATGGAGACATATAAGTTGTATTTCCTCTGTTTTCTCAAGTCAAAGGAGACTTTTCCCCCCTCAAGTCTAAGGAGACCACTTGGAGATCTAATAGGTGTACCTGCTATCTAGCCTTGGATAGTGTTGATACCAGCTCATGAAAGTATTAGTCAGATTGGAACTTTCCTGCTCCTTTCCCTCTTCTCCCTCTCCTCACTGTAACTCTGGAGGGGTTGGGAATTGCCATAAGCAAGTTGTAGGTGGGAATGGAAGCCTAGACTGGAAAAAGAAGAAGCAGTTGACCACATTGCATTATCTTCTCACTTTTCATCTGGAGCAAATACAGATAAAGGAGGTAAGAAGTTTCAACTTTGTACCGAACCAAGTTTTGATTATGATATAGGGCTGCGTATTCTAATTACCAAGTTGATACTGCCTTTTGTCACTTAAAGTGACAGTTGAACACTTAATGACCTAAGAGAAACCTGAGAATTCATGGAGTTAACTTTCATTTTCATCCAGGGCAATAAATAGTCTCATGGAGCACATTTTAAAGGACGGAGAAAGATAGAGATAATTGCTTTATGATTATATCCTGTGGATTGGACTCACCCAGTGAAATGGTTAAGGGTACATGAAATGTGCCAGCGTCTTTCCCACCTGAACCTCTGCCCTGTTGTAATTAAAATGATGGCGAATTGTCCTTGGACAATTGAGAGGATGGGGGAAACATTTATCTGTGTCTTGTTAGGACATGTAGAAAGAGAGAACATTCCAAAGTGTGATGTTCAACTGTAGTGTGTTTAGCCTTGGGAAGAGTGAGCTAGTTTATTGGACCCCAAGATCATGACCTGAGCTGAAGGCAGACGCTTAACCGACTGAGCCACCCAGGTACTCCAAGACAGGGTATTCTTTTCTTCCTTAATCTGAAGAAAACTTTTCCTCAAAGTGCCTCTTTCCTTTCTCCACTCTGGCAAACTTCTTTATATTTCTCATAGGCTGGAATTTGCTATACATCCTAAATCAGTAACTGGCAAGGGGCAAGGTGCTACCATGACGGACTTATACAGTCCCTGGAGTGTGATGGGTCCATTTCTCTTGAGGCACAGAGGCCATGGAAGGAAGAGCCAACACCAGCCAGGATTCTCTTAGGAAGGACAGTGAGTAGGATGCATGCTTCGTAAGCGGCCGATAATGTCTCATTACAAAAAAGAAGGCTTTTCAAAGAAGCCCTATGACCATCAGAGGTTAAAACGCATTTTATTCAAATGAAAAGAATACTCTTCGTTGGATCATAGAAAGTTCATTGTATTAAAGCTAGAGGGAGCCGTAGATACTGCCTAGCCCACACTCTTTATGTGGCAACTGAGGCTCAGAGAATGCAGGTGACTTCCCCAAATCCCAGTTGCTAAACAGCGAGCCCACGGACAGTAAGTCTATGGGCAGTCCGAGGGCAATTACAGAACAGTGGCTACGACTTCATTACTCTGTAGTGATACTTCCTCTTGATCATGGCAGAGGGGCAGACTGAATTGAAAGGGAAGGACGGAGCAAGAGAGTTTCAGGAAGTAACTCTTTGTGGTATCGTCTGCAGAAGAAAGGGGCTGAGCGGCTGCTAGGGAAGCCAACTTGTTCTGTGAAGGATCAGATAGTAAATATTTCAGGTTTTTCTCATCAGATGGCTTCGGTTGCCGCTACTCACCTCTCCTATGGCGCGACGAAGGCAGCTGTGAACAACATGTAGTAAATGGACTGTGCTCCCAGAGGAATGGATTTACAAAACAGGAAAGGGGCAGAATTTGACCTGTGGTCTGCAGTTTGCTGACCCTCGGTTACCTGTTTCTAAACGATTGATCTTGTGATGGCGGTTCCAGTACCAAAATGGTTTTGAGATGGACCAAATGGGCTTTTAGAGCAGGCACGAGGATTTGCATTTTCCCCAAACCAAAACTCAAAGGCATGGCCTTCCACGTTGTGTACCTGTTATGGAAACTACTCTTTCTCCAGTCAATTTATCATGACAACTGGTACATTCCGTCCATTAAAGCAGACTCACAGTTTATTTCACTGAAATAAACTGATCGGTCAGGCAGTCAAAACAGTGTGCTCTTGCCAAAACATCACTTTGACGTAAGGTTTAGACAGCCAATCCTCCAGGAACCAATGTACCTGAAAGTTAGTTTACCTGTTATCTACACATCATGCTGAACCTCATATGAGAATATCTAATTAAATCACACTCTGAATGAGGGCACATCTTGCCTTAGAATTAATTTAACCAAATAATTAGGAAACTTCTAAAGTTGTTGCAAAAATTGGTAACAGGAAGTCATTTGCAAATTGCTTAAGCATTCCTATCCTGGGAGACACAGGTCAACTATTTTTGGCTGGGAAGTCACATGATGGATGCATGGCCTGAAGTCTTAAGGAGAGGAGCAGTGATTTGTATTCAGGGAAACTGCTTTTTAAAATTCTCAGAAGCAAGGGCAAGATCTCTGTTCCATTTTCTGGAGTGATCACTGAGGTTGTGTGTAATCATTTTGATGGAGCAGTTTCGACTTGTCAAATATAAACATATAATGACTTTATCTTTTTATTATTGGAATGTGTCAGTGGAACTTCTCTTTTCTGTTGAGAAGCTGACATCCTTAATGACAATTGGGGAAGATTCCCTAATTTTTTTACTCACCTTTGGAATTAAAATAGTCTCATTCCAGTTCTTAGAACTTTTCCTGTTTTGTAATTCTTTTTAATTTTTAAAAACTTTTCCTGTTCTTTTGAAAACCTCACCCACATACCTATTTCTGGGCTTCTCCACTTTCCCCCACCTCCCTCAGTTTCTGTCTGGATACTAGGAGTGTTTTTGGGACGTGTGGTCTGCTGTCTCACCATGCTTTTCCCCTGGTGTCCGGGTGCTGAGGTGATGGAAGGCAAGTGCCATCTTTTTGTATAAGGGCTGGGACAGAATTGGCTGCCTCAATATGGTATTTGTAATTACTATTCCACGACGTGAACAATTCCATCCTGAAGGCAGTTGGTTTTCTTTCCCTGTCTGGGGTCATGGCCCCATCTCAGCTATCTGCCTATCAGCTGTGTCAGAGGGTAAACATCCACATGCTGGTTCTCTCAGGGGCTTATTCTTTGGTTCTTGAGGGTCCTCAAGGCAACCCTTCCTTTTTTTTTTTTTTTTTTAAAGATTTTTATTTATTTATTTGACAGCACAAGCAGGGGGAGCGGCAGGCAGAGGGAAAGGGAGAAGCTGGCTTCCCACTGAACAAGGAACCTGATGTGGGGCTTGATCCCAGGACCCTGGGATCACGACCTGAACTGAAGGCAGACGCTTAAACAACTGAGCTACCCAGGCGCCCCAAGGCAACCTTTCCTGTCTCTTGTGTGGAGAGATCTTGTGTGATGCTTAACCTCTTCCTTCCTAACTGCCAGTCCACAGTGGGCACCATCTTGCAGCTTGTTACTGCTGAGTTCCTCCGGCCCAGCAGGGGGCACCTGCTGCACAGACGTGCCCCCAGTGCAGCTGTCCAGAGCCTGCGCTCAGAACAGCCCTACACTTGGAGTCTCGTGCTCTCAGGACGCCATCTTGAAATCCTTAATAATTTTATTTTTGAATTTGTGTTTTGGAAGTGAAGTGAGTTGGGAAAATGGGGCATGTGCTAGGGGCTTAGAGCCTTGGCCCCTACATGGACCTACATTTTGCTGCTTTTCTCAACAACCTGGGTTGCCCTTTCTCCACCACTTCATGCCCTGGGCCCTGCCTAGCCTCCCCAAGTGCCATCCTTGTTTTGAAGCTGCTGTTGCCCTCTGCCTCTGACTGTTTGTATGTGCAGAAAGGGCCTGCATGAGGACCTGTGCCTGGCAGGCCTGGGTTGGGGCATGCTGCATTGTTTCTTGGAGCAGAACAAGGAGGCTTCTGTCCCTGCCCTAGGCTGGTCTCTCATTTCTCAATGATGCAAAGGCTGGGAAACCACTTCGGTCTTTTTGGATCCTGAGGGAACCCAGGACCCGCCTTGCACTGGGGCCTTCTTTTAGCTCCACCTGGGAGAATGTTGACATTTTGTTCTTAGGGGTGCATTGACTCTGCTTCGGTCCCTGTTCTTTTTGGTCACCTCCTGGGGCAGGGAATCCCTTATCACAGTCTCTCCCCGATCTGATCACAAGTGTTCACTTGGGCCCTCAGCATTAAAGGCATTGATGGTGGGCTGTAGTTGAGAGGCTCACCCCAAAACTACATTTCAACGGTAGGCACATTCTTGTGTTCAGTTTCACCCTTCTCGAAGAGCTGGCAGACTTCCTTGCCCTCTGTAGTGTTTGGCTTAAATTTTCTGCACATTTTCTCTTTATATTTGGTGTGTTGGAAACAGCCATAATAATTTTCCTAGGAGTTTCTAAGACTTTCACTAACGCTGAAACTAAGCCTTAGTTTTCTTGTGGGTAAAATGGGAAAATAAAAACCAGTCCCATTTACTTCATATGGTATTTGTAAGAAGTCAGTAGGACGATCATTGTATTTGTAAGAAGTCAGTAGGAAGATCTAACGTTTTCAGAGTTCTGTGCTTGAGATCTCCATACCCTGAATCTAAGTAAAGACCGGCCCTAGGCATCCACGGCTTTCATCTGGGCGACAGCTACTTGATGATGGGGACAACTGAAACAAAACACAACCCACGTAGGCTCAAGATTATAAAGTGAGGTTTAATTAAAAAGAGGATTTCTTGGTGGAAATGTAGTCATCTGGATGGGAGGAATTGGGATGTGGCTCTGTTTGCAGTGTAGCCACATATGGGGTAGGGGTACTTTAGTTTGAGTGGAGGCTGATTCAGGTATCTGGGGGAAATGTATTTGAGAAGATAGAATCCGGTACTTTTATGTCCTAAGAATCTTGGTTGATGTGAATTTGGCCCTTCTGAAGTCCACCTGTATTTCTGTTGGCACATTTTTTCCAGCTTTGATCCTCTCTCTAGTGGCCTCTCGAAGGAGTTCACTCATCTTTCTCCCCTCTAATTATTCCTCTGTGTAATCGCAATTACTCACCCAAACCAAACCAAACCTCACCAAACCTCCCCGACTGCAAACCAACTCTGCTCCCCGCCTGCAACACAGGCTTATATTTTTGGATTCAGGGTGTCCTGCGGATTGGATGGCTGCCCAGCCTTCAGATGTTTGGTGTCTGAGATGGCATCTGATGACAACATCGGGCTGACTTCTAGGGACCTTGCTCCTCTGCTGTTGTTTACCAGCTTCAAATTCCATCTGGTCTTGCTGACAGGAACCTTGACACCATCTGCAAAAATTGGAATAAAACAATTTTGGTCTGAAGGAAAGGAAAATTGCAAGTTGAAGCTTATTTGGGAAATGTCATGTTCGCTTCTTCTAAAGGAAAGATGGAAGGGGGCGTTTGTTAATAAACGTTCATGTATTTGCTGGACTTCCTGAGTGGACATGTCTATAGATATGACCCTTGAGTGTACTGGCTCTTTTTCTCTTCAGTCTGGTGAACACAGACTGAAGGAAATCTGCAAGCTGTAGCCATATTCCGGGATGGGTTTTGAGGATGAGTTGACATCGGGTTGTGTTTATACCTAATAAGGCCACCTCTTACACTACAGTTGGGGCCAATGTGCTTTGCTTGTGATTATGGCATGTAAAAATTATAGTCATGTGCTTTTCTTATTACCCAAAGGGTCTACCTCTGTATGACATAAACTTGCCCAGATTCCTATAATCCCACCCAGGACAAGGGGTAAAATAACATCACAGTAATAGTTAAAATTTACACAGACCTGAGTGCCCTGCATGGCTCTGAATACTTTACAAATATTAACTCAATTCCCACAACAACCCTAGAGGGGAAGTATCTATTGTGCCGATTTTACAGATGAAACGGTAGCACAGAGAAGGTGAGTAACGTCAGGGGAACCCAGCCAGTGAGTAGTAGAGCCCAGGTTTGGAAGGAGGTTGTTTTGCTTCGGTCAGTAGGGTTAGGACTAGCCATTACGCTGCAGGGGATCATTATATACTTCGCTAAGTATATTTTATGTTTAGTCCTCACTTAGGACTATGTGCTGGCCACTCTCCATTTGCTGCTCCTATCTCTTCTCCTTCCTTCTGTATCCTGTGCTGGCTTGGAGAGGCTTACCCTCTCTGGACTGCATCCTGGGCTTCCTTGCCTCCAATTTCCATTTGAGTTTGATAACCGAGAGGCACAAATAGTAGTGAGAGGCTGGGCATTTATTGGCGTGGACCTCCCTCTCTCCCTAATGACTGTGCTCTTGGTGGGTGGCCCAGTTCTTGTCAGGTCTGGTAACACTCCTGTCTCTACCTTTATTCAGGCTGAGTGGGACAGAGCCTTGCAGCCTGTAAGTCCTGTTGCTTTTCCATCGCTGGGGGCTCCTTGAGCCCCGCCCACACCTTTGCAAAAAGCCCTGCATAAAAAATCTAACATTTTGGGTATGTCGTCCGTTTCTGTAGGAATTCTGACAGATACAAACTTCTTCTGAGAATTCATCAATTGTCCCATACTTGAGTCTCTAGTATTCAAGTGTTTTTGCACTTTATCAAGTGTTTTTTCAAAAGAGATTTTATTAATTTTTTGGCAGAGAGAGGGCTCACACAAGCAGGGAGAGGGGCAGAGGGAGAGGGAGAAGCAGGCTCCCCACTGAGCAGAGAGCCCAAAGCGGGACTTCATCCCAAGACCCTGGGATCATGACCTGAGCCAAAGGCAGATGCTTAACCCACTGAGCCACCCGGGTGCCCCCATCAAGTGTTTTTACCTGTGATATTTTAAGAATAATTAGGTAAAAGATAAATGAAAAAAAAAAGTTAAAATCGAGGGTAGGACCAGGTAGGACTTACTCTCTTGGCTTAGAAGAGACAACGGTAATCATCCCATACTTGTAAAGATTCTGATTGTTTTCCAGGTGCTCTTTGCTGCATTTGTTACTAACAACTAATGCTAACATTTACAAGTGCTGTGTTCCATGCACCCTACTGAGCACTTTACATGTTATCCTATTTAATCCTCGGAACATTCCTAGGAGGTGGAAACTTTATTATTCTCATGTTGTGTAGGAGCCAAGGAAGTTCAGAGATGAAACAGTTCAGGGCTGTGTGGGGTTTACACCCAGGCGGCTAATGCTGGAATCCATGCCCTTGAGCAACATGCTTATGCCTCCTGCATCTGATTTTGCTCTTTTTTTTTTTTTTTTTAAGATTTTACTTATCCATTTGACAGAGAGACAGCCAGCGAGAGAGGGAACACAAGCAGGGAGAGTGGGAGAGGAAGAAGCAGGCTCCCAGCGGAGGAGCCTGTCGTGGGGCCCGATCCCAGAACGCCAGGATCACGCCCTGAGCCGAAGGCAGACGCTTAACGAGTGCGCCATCCTGGCGCCCCTGATTTTGCTCTTAAAGCAACTTGGGAAGTAGGCCAGACAGGTATTTTCTTCCCTTTATTACACTCGAGTCAGCTGAAGCCCAGAGAGTGGAAATGACTTTTCTGAGACCACAGAACTAATTAGCGTATACCTATAAATGGCAGAACTGGCGATTATTGGGAAACCTTGCTGCGGAAATCAAGCGACTTTTGAGGTAGGTTTAGTTTGTGCAAAGAGCAGTGGGCTTGGAGTGAAGAGACGTGGGATTAAGTCCTGAGACTTTGCTACCTGACCTTGAGTAATTCACCTTATGAGGCTTTGCGTCTTCCCTCGTAAGACGGGAGAAGTAATTCCTCCTTCACAGAGTATGTGAGGATGATATAAAGTAATTACATAAAAGTGTGCCTCAGAGTAGTTGTTTAATAAATGTTTTAAAAAATGCCCACATAAATCATCAAAGGGTAGAGCCATGGACTGAGGGATAGACATGGAGACAAAGGGCATTTGGCTCCTCACAGCCTCGTGGGCATGAGGAAGTGAGTCCCGCATGTGTGTAGGAATTTCCAGAGAAGTCTGCAGTGGGTGGGCAAGACTTCATCTACCCCTGAACGCGGACTGAACGCCTGCTCTAGGTTACTGAAGAATTGGGACTTTATATAGGTGTGACAGCTTTACTTTTGTGATGTGCTTTAGAGTAAAAACTAACTACAGTTCTCATATGTAGCAAGGAACACCTTGAGGCAAAGCTTGTACGTTTATGTAAGAACAATGATTTTAGAAATAGAATCACTGTCTCTGTTAAAGTGATGCCTTGATTGGAGTGATTTTAGGGTCTCTTCTCAAGTGAATTTGAAATGTCAGGCTTTTCTTAATCATCCCAGCAGGAAGTAATTTCTCACCCCTCTGAACGATTCCTGAACTTATCATCCATGCCATTTCTCTGAACATAGTATTTCTGGTTTGAAAATGATTATTTGTGTATTTTTTCTCTTCAGATTGAGAGCCCATATTTTTTAAAAAGCACAACATCCTTTACTACTGTACATGAATGTGTTATGAATGAATTAAAAACAGGGCATGTCTTCTGTGTGCCGGGGAGTTGGCAAGGCATAGGGGTGCAGAGACCCCAGGCTTTGGTCCCTGACACAGGTGCAGATCATTCCAGTATGATTTTTTTTTAAAGATTTTATTTATTTATTTGATAGAGAGAGAGAGACAGCCAGCGAGAGAGGGAACACAAGCAGGGGGAGTGGGAGAGGAAGAAGCAGGCTCCCAGCAGAGGAGCCTGAGGTGGTGCTCGATCCCAGGACCCCATGATCATGCCCTCAGCCAAAGGCAGACGCTTAACGGCTGAGCCACCCAGGTGCCCCTATGTATATAGACAGTACATACATATAGTATGATCTTCTAAGTCCTATAAGAGGCTGTGTACAAGGTACAATGAGTTCAGTTTTTGGGTGGTAACATTGAAAACAAACATGTTCACACAACATTAGTAAATGATCCTTATAGGTTATTTTCCTTCCTACAAATCAGAATAAATGAGTACAACAAAGCCTCCCACACCCAGACTGCTTGGGGAACGGAGTGTTTTGGTTTCTGGGGTTAAGCCACATGACATTTATGGTTGTGAAAATGCAACACGAACCTTCTCATCCCTGAAGATATCCAGAATTGCCACAAGATGGCGCTATGTCTCTAGGAAAGCAGAGTTTTTAAGTCAAACCCGGTGAATTTGAACTCAGGGCATTCTTGAGATGATGACATTTCCGTCATTTTTTAGGGAGGCGTATGTCTGGAAAATATTAATGACTCAGTTCACATATTTTTACAAGGTTTAATTTGTTTTCACAAAAATAAAAAAAGAAAAACAAAGACAATGACAGGAGGCTCAGAACTAAGCAAATTGTTCTGCAAATAGATTTGCGGACATCAGAGGAGGCACTGTGACTTGCCATTGGCTTTACTTGATGATACTCTCTGATTTAATTTTCTAAATTAAAAGTAATACAAACATTGTAAAATATAGACAGTACATATATATATTATCTAAAATAAAACTGAGTCCAATAGCCAAATCATGGAAGGAGCCGAGATGCCCTTCAACAGATGACTGGATTAAGAAGCTGTGGTCCATATATACAATGGAATATTACTCAGCTATCAGAAAGAACGAATTCTCAACATTTGCTGCAACATGGACGGCACTGGAGGAGATAATGCTAAGTGAAATAAGTCAAGCAGAGAAGACAATTATCATATGATTTCTCTCATCTATGGAACATAAGAACTAGGATGATCGGTAGGGGAAGAAAGGGATAAAGAAAAGGGGGGTAATCAGAGGGGGGAATGAAACATGAGAGCCTATGGACTGTGAGAGGCAAACTGAGGACTTCAGAGGGGAGGGGGTGGGGGAAGGGGATAGCCTGGTGATGGGTAGTAGGGAGGGCACGTATTGCATGGTGCACTGGGTGTTATACGCAACTAATGAAGCATCAAACTTTACATCGGAATCTAGGGATGTACTGTATGGTGATTAACACAATATAATAAAATAAAATTAAAAAAAAAATAAAAAAAATAAAAGTGAGTCTCTCTTCATCTTCTACCCACAGATATAGCCCGTTCATTCAGTTCCATCACTATGCATTTAAAGCCTATTTCTCTTTAAAATGAGATACCAAATACACAGTGGACAATGGCCAGACCCTATGTAAAAATAAAATTTTGACCTACCATTCACAGCAACCACCTCAGGAAACCAGCCCATTATCTACATTAGTCAGCCCAGAAAGCCAGCCTGCTATGTATGTCACACCTGTAGGGGATGAGACCAATATCTTTAGCGACAGGTTCAGGAAGTGAATAACAACGTCTGCACAATCATCCTCAAATAGCCAGGGCTTGATTCATCCCTGACTGCTTCCATAGTTTCTGTTCCAAATTCCACCCTGGGACTAATCAGAGAAAGCCAATACGCACCCAGAAACAATCACCTAGGATTCCCCGTTTCTCACTCGGCCTGCCCACAGCTGCCTCCTGTTAACAGTCTCTAATCAGGGCACACCTGCATCCTTCCCTTTCTCCTAGAAAGCTTTCCTGCCCCTCTGCCTGCCTTTGAGTCTGCGAACACCTGTGAGGGTGCCTGGCTCTGTTGCTCTGGGGAGCTCTCTGTAAATAGCCTTTGCTTGCTCTCATTTGGTTGGTGTTCATTTATTTTCACGGTAGAATTAGATTCACCCATTGAACAACATGTATTTGAGTGCCCGCTGTTCCAGAGGCTGGGGATACAGACACAGTTCCTGCCCACAGGATGCTTACATTCTAGCAGAGGAGGAAAAGTAAGTAAATATTGTTTGTAAAACAAAGTTAGGGAATGCCCTGTGCTCTCAAGGAAAACAGAGCAGTGTTGAAGGACTGAGAGTGACAGAAGGTGCTGTCTGAACAAGGCAGGCGGGGTGCGGGGGCGCTGGGTTGCGCCTGGCTGGGTCAGTCCGTAGAGTGTGCCATTCTTGATCTTGAGGTTGCAAATTCAAGCCCCGTGTGGCATGTAGAGATTACTTAAGAAAGAAATCTTAAAATAAGGCAGACAGGAAAGTGTTCTCTGGGGAGCTGACTGGTCAAGGAGAGACCTGGGTAAATGAAGGGAGTGGGCATACGACTGCGTGGAGAGAGCTCTGGGGGATAGGGGAGCAGCCAGTGCAAAGACTCTGCACGGGGATCACGCTTGGCTCGTTGTGGGGAGAGCGCGAGGGCCAGAGTTGCTGAGGTAGTGTGAGCCACGGCTGAGCTTCCAGACGGCTTTGATTGTGACACACAGTCCGATGTACGTTTTATCTTATGACCCCACATACCGCGCACACACTGCTGTGGGTGACAAACACATGCTGACGTCCTAACCCCTGGTGCGTGGGAATGTGAACTTTTTTGGGAATAGGGTTGTTGCAGATGTCATTGGAGTAGGGCAGGCCCTTAATCAAAGTGACGGGTGTTCTTAGAAAGAGAGAAGAGACCCAGAGACGCGACAGACACGAGGAGCGCTGCATGTGATGATGGAGGCAGGGACTGTGGTGTGACAGCCCCAAGCTCCGGCATGCCAGTAGCTTCCAGCAACTGCCAGAAGCTGGGAGAGGCAAGGAAGGAGTCCCCTACAGGCTTCAGAAGTACTAAGGCCCTAAAGACACCTTGTTTTTTTTTTTTTTTTTTTTACTTCTGGCCTCCGGAACTGTGAGACAATACCTTTCTATTGCTTTAAGCCACCAGATGTGTGCTGTTTTGTGATGCTAGCCCTAGGGAACTGCAGGCACGCCTCATTGTATCGTCCTTCCTGTTCTTGGGCCCTGCAGATACTACAGTTTTCACACACTGCGGCTCTGTGCCACTGGCGTCACTTGCTGATCACGTTTGCTCACTGTACGTCTGTCACACTGTGGTAATTCGTGCACTATTTCAAACATTTTCATGATAATGGTATTTGTTTTGGTGATCTGTGATCAGTTAAGACTTGCTGAGAGCTCAGATGATGGTTAACATTTTTTAGTGATAAGGTATTTTTTAATTAAGGTATGTACATTGTTGTTGTTTTTTTTAAATAATGCTATTGCACACTTAGGCTACAGTAGAGAGCAAACATAACTCTTATATGCACTGGGAAACCAAAAAATTCATTTGACTTGTTTTACTGTGATGCCTGCTTTATTGTGGCAGTCTGGAACTGAGCTTGCGACACCTTCCAGGTATGCCTGTAATGTGCCCACGTACACACACACACACACACACACAGAGAAACACAAGTGCTGTTTGTCCATACTTAACCCTTATTATCCTATAGTTTACTGACCATTCCATTCTACGCCATGGCATTACATGTTGGTCAGGACCCTAGAATGATTTCCGGATCCCAGTCCCCAACAACCTATACTCTGAAATTGCGAAGCACTTATCACACGGAAGAGTAATGAGATTAGAGGCCAGGGAAAGAACCAGAGCCAGATCTCATAGGCCAGGGTGGGTTGGGGGACTGCCACCCTTTCCTATAGATGGCGAGAAAGACATTGGTTAGGATGTTGTTTTTTTTCTTTTTCAAGGATGTGCATGTAAGACATGGTCTGATTAGTCTGTTAAGAGGATCTTGCTGCCATCTGGAGAATAACCCTTTCGGAGACAAGGGTGGAAGCAGGGAGAGCAGTCGGGGCACATTGTAGTAAGCCAGCCATGAGAAGGTGGCGGCCTGAACTAGGGTTAATAGACACATAAGGCACATGGGAATGCATTGATCTCTATAAAACCTGCGTGTTGCTTTTTTCTCATAAAAGTTGGTTTTCTTTACCCCTGGAGGCAATTAAGAAGTTTGACTTTATTGATTTTGCTTTCTATTCCATTGCCCACCAATGAGAGGCTCTAGGAATTCCCCCTGAGGAGTTAATATTGTCTTGCTATCCCTTTCTCCAACGTTGCTGAATCCCAGAAGAAAATGGAGTAGAACAGACCCCCGTCTTTCTTGACCATCTTGTCCTGTTTTGGGCATCACTACACCAGTGCTCTGGTGTGTAGTCTGGACTGTAAGGTACATAAACACATTTCTTCATCCAAGGATCAAGCACTCTTGTAAGAATGTTATGGCATGAGAAGCTGAACGAGTACTAGGCTAGGTTTCCCTTTGAACCATACAGGAAAGGTATTGTGGTACTTTGATTTTCACTAGAAAATGCCATTCGTGTATGGTTTTTCCAGTTCTGATCTCCTCTCCCTCCTTACGTTCATCCCATCCTCATTTGCAAAATGCTCTTTATGCTCTCGTCTCCAGCAATGGACTCTCTTCTCAGGGATAGATACTCTTTCACATGGGAGTCCATTCTGAGATTCCATTACTTTCCTCTTCCAAGAAATTTTGGTAAGTTTCATCGGTGAGCACTGTCCTGGGCTCTGCCCCTGTGGATGGGGCTGACTCCAGTCCTGTGAGTAAGGGGGAATCCATTAATCCTCTAATTATATATGTTGGTCTTCCCACCAGTGAGAACCGTGAATCTGTTGTTTTTTTACTGGTGAGAAAGAGAAAAACAGACCCTGACATGTGAGAACTGGCCTTGATGTTCTCTTGTTAACATAATTTCATGGAACATTAAGATCAGACAAGGTCAGTCTGTGAGTGGGATGAATCAAGACAAAAATGAAACCACATGAGAATATAGACAAAACATATCACTGTCCAAGCCACAAAGATGACCAGACTTGCCCCATCCTGGATAATAGGAGTGATGGCTGCTTCTTCATTAATTACAGCTTTAGCCTCTCTCTAGTCTTCCTTTTTTTCTAGGTAGCATTTATTAAACCACTCAAACATAGTATAACTGCTGCTGTCTGACAGCATGCAGTTTGGAGCTAAGCCAGCTTCTTGGAATTCTCCATAAAATCACCTAACATGAACCCAAATCCTACATGAAGTCATTTCTGATAGCCTCTAATGCAGATGCCCCGTGGCTCCCCATGGGGTGCTATCTTCCATGTTTCAACAAGAAATCACCCAACTTGTTCAACTATAGATGTGTTCTAGTGGTCTTTCCCTGTAGAACATTGACACAAAGCTATGTTTGAAATAAGCCAGTGTGGCAAAGACAACATATGTATTCTCTTACCACAAATCACCTAACCAATTCCCAAATGAAAGTATGCAGGTTGCCTCCAGTGTTTTGCTGTTACAGATATTGTTGTGGTCCTGCTCTGGGTCAAGATGGAACAATGGGGAGCAATTATGTGGCAGCTTATGGCCTAAGGAAAGTTTCTATGACTCAGTGTAGGAATGGGGAAGCTAAGTAAAACCTGACCATCTCCTGGAGTTGGTCTCCCTGAGTCTAGGGAAACCGATGTGCCTAAAGCTTGCAGGGCAGAATAAAGGAAAAGAGAGAGCTGCACAAAGGGGAAAGTCTTGAGGTGTCCAGATGGCCCCTCTGAGTATTCAGTTGACTCTGACTCAGCACATGCTTGTGAAAAAATATACAGAGGCAGGGATGGGAGCCTCCGTAAAGTCTAAGAGGGAAGAGTGCCAGAGTTCACATTGGATCAGGAACCGCGCTTGTTCCCAACAGCCGGCATGGCAAATGTGGTATTTCATGGAGCATTGGATAGAATTCTAAGGGTCTTGCCTCAGCATTGGGAAAAAATTAATCCAGACTAAATGCAGATCTGGTTCTCATAAAGAAAGCTTAAGTAAGACTCAGCAGCATCAAACTCTTCCCAAGTAACTTAATCATGTTTGAGAGCAAATTTCTAGAATATACAAAGGACTAGAAAAATATCCAGCATCAACTAAGGCAACATTTACTATGTCTGGTGTCCAATCAAAAAGTCACAGGTGTGCAAAGGAGCAGGAAGACACAGCCCATAATGAGGAGAAAAATCAGTCTAATGAAACTAACTCAGAAATGACATGTGATAGAATTAGTAGTCATTAAAGCTTATTATGATAGTGTTCCAAATGTCAAGAAGCCAGAAGAGAGATTGACTATCTTAAGTAGAGGTATGGAAGGTACAAAAATCAAAATAAAACTTCCAGAGGTGGAAACTACAATGTTTGAGATTAAAAAATTCATGCACAGCTGTGAAAAACCTATAGCTACTGTTGTATTTAATGGTGAAAAACTGAATGATCTCTCCCTTCCCCTTGAAACAACATCAGAAACAAGGCAAGGATGGCCACTCTCATCACTTTTATTTATAATTTTCTGGAGGTTCTGTCCAGTGCAATAATACAAGAAAAAGAAATGAAAGAGATTCATTTTGGAAAGAAAGAACTCCTTATTTGTGGATGACATGATTATCTAAGTAGAAAGTTTTATGTAGCCATCAAAAACGCTTCCAGAATAAGTGAGTTCTAAGCTCTTTACAGGGATATATTTGATCTCTCTGAAAATTCGTGGTACATACTATTATTATTCTGTTTCCAGTTGGTTAAACTGAGGCACCTAGAATTTAACAAACTTACCCAAAGTTATGCAGCTAGGAAAAGTCTGAGCAGGAGTGCAAACCTAGGGAATCTGGCTCTAAAGTCCGTGGTCTTTAATTGCTGTGTTTTATTTCCTCACTACTTATTCTCATTGAATATAACCAAAGATACAAGACTTTTGAATTTCCTCTTGATGGTTTGCCACTTTGTATACATAGTATGTTTTCCCCAAACAGTTTTTCGCAAAGTTTTACACACGACCAACAAGATTAAGGAAAGTGTTACTTTTCTGTTGCTCTCTGATGATCCCTGCTAGTGAAATGACATAGTACTCACTTTGGATCCAAAATGTTTAGACAGTGGGGTTTATCAGGTAGTGCCTTTTTATGAAATAGGAAAAGATGAATTAGGGAAAGGCACCATCTCAGGGAGGGGGGCAACAGCCCAATGGGCACAGTGGCTTGCAATCTTTGTGGGGTGTCTGTTCTGGGGAGGGTGGCAGAGAAGGGACCTTTTGCTGGGACACAGCTCTTGGACAGGATAACACATTGGCCAGCAAATCTCTGGCTGAATTTCATTCTCCCCTTTTCCTTTTTGCTGGGGGCTATTGCGTAATGGAGGAATTAGGCGCCCATTACAGTCCTTTCAGGAATTTGCCACAAGCTTTGTAGCTAAACAACAACTTTAATTAATTCCAATATTGTTTAGTACATTTTTTTTTACAAAACAGGAATATAAATTTTTTTTTTAAAAGATTTTATTTATTTATTCGACAGAGAGAGAGACAGCCAGCGAGAGAGGGAACACAAGCAGGGGGAGGGAGAGGAAGAAGCAGGCTCATTGCAGAAGAGCCTGATGTGGGGCTTGATCC
>NC_048231.1:85918531-85919128 GCF_002007445.2 Ailuropoda melanoleuca | reverse complement strand
TATATATATATATATATAAATTCCATAAGGAAGGGACATACTCAGTTGTAGCTCTAACCTAGTCAACATCTGTTCCCTGTGGTTATTCTAAAGCATTCGTCTGCAGTAGAACCTGGGTGGCAGGGGGTGTATAAACTTGGAATAAGAAATTTCCAAACTCTCTCTACTGGGAAATAACCCCACTCATGTAGGTTCTCATTTTTCTTTCTTTCTTTTAAAAAAAGATTTTATTTATTTATTTGAGAGAGAAAAAATGTGGGAGGGGGAGCAGGGGCAGAGGGAGAAACAGACTCCCTGCTAAGAGCCCAAAGAGGGGCTTGATCCCAGGATCATGACCTGAGCTGAAGGCAGGTGCTTAACTTACTGAGCTACCCAGGCACCCCGGTTTGGTTCTCATCTTTCTTTCTTTTAAAATTTAAAAAAAATTTTTAAAAAAGATTTTATTTATTAATTTGACGGAGAGAGACATCCAGCGAGAGAGGGAACACAAGCAGGGGGAGTGGGAGAGGAAGAAGCAGTCTCCTAGCGGAGAAGCCTGATGTGGGGCTCGATCCCAAAACGCTGGGATCACGCCCTGAGCCAAAGGCAGACGCTTAA